>NC_064614.1:1224924872-1225227903 GCF_023898315.1 Schistocerca nitens
TGAATCACACTATGGCCTGTTGTAAAGGGCATATGCCTGAAGAATGCCTGTAAACCGAGGTATGTGCCACGAGCTGATATAACTAACATGTTTATTCCACAAAAGCAACTTACGGAGGAGCGAAATCACAGGACCTAAATTTAACAGATGTTCACAACAGCCTGAATATTGTTTTGCGGGCTTCCAATAAACTGTGAGTTATCAACCAGAGCAATGAGTTTGAGTAGGAACTAATTCTTGCTGATAAGAGCGGTACTGCATAACATATCGTTATACGGAGATGCTGAGATTTTGAGTAAATACGTTAAGAAAGTCGGAAATGTGTGGTGAGGTCTTATGGGACCAAACTGCTGAGGTCATCGGTCCCTAAGCTAACATACTACTTAATCTAACAAACTAACTTACGCTAAGGACGACACACACACTCATGCCCGAGAGAGGACTCGAACCTCCGACGGGGGAAGCCGCGCAGGCCGTGACATGGCACCTTAGACCGCTCGGCTACCACGCGCGGCAGTAAATAGGTTAAGAATGTGTGGCTCTGCAGACTAGAAACGTACGGGGGTCGAGGTTCATTTCGTAGTCAGTATTGCGACTTTCATCTGTCGCTTTATGGCGTCTTTTGATTTTGACAATAATGAGTTTAATGTCAGAAATGGCACGTGGCTGAGTGGTTAGTGTTAAAAAAACAGTTTCCACCTGTCGGAGAAGGTAATGGCATTCCACTTGCGATACAGTCATGCCTAGTAAAGCTCTGTAGTGTTGAAACCAACTTTTTTACATTGAGAAAATGAAACAGATTTGAAATTCCTGATACGCCTACTGGCGCGAAATTGCGCAGCAAATGAGAACCGCGATCAGCAGTAACATCGGATCCACTGCATATGCATCATCTCTGTTTTTAGTCTTCTTTAAAATTTTTATTCTCACGCTGTACAAATATCGGTTATTACGCACGGGCGTGATCGAAATGACAGCAAGTGCGTGGGGCGGAAGCACACAGATAAGAGAGATCGAGTATTAAATTCGTCAGCATGAGTACGCGACTGTTGATGTGGACGGGACAACAGCTCATCGCATTAGTTAACTATCGGCGTTATCTGACACCGGCAAATCGCGCTTGACCTGTACGATACAAAATACGTGTCCGCAGACCGCACCGATGTAAATAATTCCGCAAGAAAGATAAGGTTTATCACTCATTCCGGGAGCAATTACGGCTAAACAAACACGGCCCAAACACGAGTGAGCGAGTAGTTACGTATGCGCTGTTCGCCTCTCTCTCTCTCTCTCTCTCTCTCTCTATCTCTCTCTCTCTCACTCACCCACACACAAATACAAATTCGGAGGCGTGCACACGAGTATGTTACGTACATAGAGTGTGGTAATGAGTACAAGAAAATTGTCGACGATCCAAGTTGGCAGCGCATGCTCGGCGCGTCCCTTAGTCAAACAAGTGGGAAGCGTGCTCAGCGAGTTTAAATTATTACTACGTAATGTTTCCGCACGGCAATCTCGTAATTAAAGCACCGCCGTGCCATGCTGAGTGCGTGTATCGCCGTGGTCGGCTGTATTGTTTACTTTTGTGCCTCGTAAGGGAAAGAGGAGGAGAAGGAATATGAGAGAAGGGGAATGGCGGAGACAGAGTGAGAGAGGGGGGGGTGGGGGAGAAGATGGTGGCAGGTGAAAGTAGCAGAGCTGATCCCTGCTATTTGTCTTCCATTAGAAGCGGGCTCGGGCCGTTGCTAATGAGCTGACGGGCCAAGGGGTCCCGCAGAACGGACGTCTGAAGTTTCTTTTGCGCCGAAACGCCGCTATACGCGGCCAGAGTCCAGCCAGCCGCAGCGACGGACGCAAACGCCGGGCCTGGAGAAGGTCGAGCCGGAGCCAGTCATCGACCGATACTATCGGGTACCAGGCACGGCAGCCGCTCCGCCAGACGGGATCGATGGTCGCATGATGACGCGCCCCCGTGGTCGTGTAACGTCGCGTCGGCTGTACCGCTAAGCAAAGCGAATGGCAGCCGACACGATTCGCGGCTGCCGAAGTGGTGTGCAAAAACCTGGTACGGCGATTTTATTTATTACAAGGTCTATACATTTGACATCTACACCTGGCACATAGCAAGAGTCGGCAAAAAAACAGTCCGTTAAAACCGATACCGGTATTTCAGTTCTAAAAATACGAAATTTTTCGGTATTTGTTTGATCTCGGTTATAACAGATGCATTCTTTTCATTTTTCACTAATAACAGAGCAAAAATATCGAGATAGCAATTAACGATGGCAGCTGTGCTAAAATTTTTCGTTTTTGAATAAAACTTTTTTATAAAAAAGGAGCAGTTATTACACTACTGACCATTAAAATTGCTACACCACGAATATAACGTGCTACAGACGAGAAATTTAACCGACAGGAAGAAGATGCTGTGATATGCAACTGATTAGCTTTTCAGAGCATTCACACAAGTTTGGCGCCGGTGGCGACACCTACAACTTGTTGACGTGTGGAAAGTTTCCAGCCGATTTCTCATACACAAACAGCAGTTGACCGGCGTTGCCTGGTGAAACGTTGTTGTGATGCCTCGTGTAAGGAGGAGAAATGCGTACCATCACGTTTCCGACTTTGATAAAGGTCGGATTGTAGCCTATCGCGATTGCGGTTTATCGTATCGCGACACTGCTGCTCGCGTTGGTCGAGATCCAATGACTGTTAGCAGAATGTGGAATTGGTGGGTTCAGGAGGGTAATACGGAACGCCGTGCTGGATCCCAACGGCCTCGTATCACTAGCAGTCGAGATGACAGGCATCTTATCCGCATGGCTGTAACGGATCTTGTAGCCACGTCTCGATCCCTGAGTCAACAGATGGGGACGTTTGCTAGACAACAACCATCTGCACCAACAGATCGACGACGTCTGCAGCAGTATGGTCTATCATCTCGGAGACCATGGCTGCGGTTACCCTTGACACTGCATCTCAGACAGGAGCGCCTGCGATGGTGTACTAAACGACGAAACAGGGTGCACGAATTGCGAAACGTCACTTTTTCGGATGAATCCAGGTTCTCTTTACAGCATCATGGTGGCCGCATCCATGTTTGGCGACATCGCGGTGAACACACATTGGAAGCGTCTATTTGTCATCGCCATACTGGCGTATGACCCGGCGTGATAGTATGGGGTGCCATTGCTTACACGTCTCGGTCACCTCTTGTTCGCATTGACGGCACTTTGAACAGTGGATGTTACATTTCAGATTTGTTACGACCCGTGGCTCTACCCTTCATTCGATCCCTGCGAAACCCTACATTTCAGCAGGATAATGCACGACCACATATTGCAGGTCCTGTAAGGGCCTTTCTGGATAGAGAAAATGTTCGACTGCTGCCCTGGCCAGCACATTCTCCAGATCTCTCACCATTTGAAAACGTCTGGTAAATGTTGGCCGAGCAGCTGGCTCGTCACAATACGCCAGTCACTACTCTTGATGAACTGTGGTGTCGTGTTGAAGCTGCATGGGCAGCTGTACCTGTACACGCCATCCAAGCTCTGTTTGACTCAACGCCCAGGCGTATCAAGGCCGTTATTACGGCCAGAGGTGGTTGTTCTGGGTACTGATTTCTCAGGATCTATGCACCCAGATTGTGTGAAAATGTAATTGCATGTCAGTTCTAGTATAATATATTTGTCCAATGAATACCCGTTTATCATCTGCATTTCTCCTTGGTGTAGCAATGGCCAGTAGTGTATTATTACAATCTGATTTGGTTTGATATATTCCGTTATAGTAGGAAACGGGAAAAGCGATCAATGCTATTTTGATAAAAATGCCGACGGAAACGAGCAACAGACACAAAGCAGAAGAATTGGCACAGCATTGCTGAGACAGTAACGTCCCTGCTGCCGTGTGTCGTGGCTGAAGACATGCGGGTACGTGCAGTGCGCAAGTCTTGCCCTCATCTGATCTTCTTATATGTTGTAGTTTTTCAGCCATTATATTGCACAGTGGCACCAATCCTAGTCTGCAACAATTTTTACGAAGTGACGTAGGAAGATATGTCTACCAATTGTATGAAATAAATGAAATAATGAAAGAAGAAGGTAACAATAAGTATCAGTAATAAATTAAAAACTTCAGCAATTCATTGATAGTATACAGATAGTATACAAAACGGAAAGTAGCTGATACACTGGCAGTATCTACGTGATAACCTTTTATCTGCTTCTAGCCTTTGGAAACGGACAAATTGTCACGAAAAACAGAGTTCTTCCACAACAGTTTCCACGCTTTAGCACTGACTATTCGTAAGGTCCAAACAGTGGCACGATGCCCGATAGCAACCTTTTTTTTTTGCGTTATTCGACCACTTACCACTTTTCGAGAAAACAGCGAAGAGTGTACAGACCAAGTTTTCTTTTATTTGCTTAATTAATTTAACGTTTTGATCCTCTGTATCCTGAAACGTGAGTGGGTCAAAATTTGGCAATCTTCGTTCGATTTCGACATTTGTTGTAGGAGATAATAGGAATAAAAAACTGATAATCAGTTTATCAGAAACCAGTTATTTCGACCGGTTTTAACAGTCAGGTTTAACTGGCTTGAAAAACAATAAACAGATACAATCGAAACCGGTTTTTTCCGTGATAACCGCTATCCCTAGTACACAGTGAAACAAATCTATACTTCTGCGATATTTGTTCAGTAGTAGATGACGATACAGCTGTGTCAGATGAACCACTCGATACCATTCATTTCCTAACGATATTCCTTTGTAATTGCAATACTTACTTTCATTACGGGAGTTTTCGGGACCCTTATGACATTCGACGACTATCAATTTTTTTTGGTCATATTACATTTTTTCACGATATATTGAAAATCCATTTTTTCATATTTTCGCTTTTGCTCTGAAAACGTTAATTATGCTACGAAATCAGACCTGTCACTTTTGACAGTTATTGGCAAATAAACTTATTTTTGGCACAACACAAATTATTAGAAATGCGCTACAGAAATTATATTTGTGATTACGAAATCATTCGTTCTCTTCAAAACGTGTTGGTGTTTCGAATAATAGTTTCTACATAAAGGTTATCGCATTCTGACTGCATTGACATCCATGAAACTCCCTGTACTACCGAAATGGGACATCTTGTTAACTTTATTTCTTGGAAATTGTTGTAGAGGGAAAGTCTGCATCTTGAGTTCTAGGAGAACAGACATGGTGGAGACTAGTCTGCGACTTGTGTGCATTGTAACTATGTAATATACAGCGTGGCCCATTGATCGTGACTGGACCGAAATACCTCACGAAATAATCTCAAACGATAAAACTACAAAGAACGAAACTTGTCTAGCTTGAAGGGGGAAACCAAATGTCGCTACTACGGTTGGCCCGCTAGATGGCGTTGCCATAGGCCAAACGGATATGAACTGCGTTTTTTTTTTAAAATAGCAAACCACACTTTTTATTACATATTCGTGTAGTTCGCAAAGAAATATGAATGTTTTAGTTGAACCACTTTTTTCGCTTTGTGCTAGGCGGCGCTGTAATAGTCACAAATATATGGCTCACAATTTTAGACGAACAGCTGGTAACAGGTAGGTTTTTTAAATTAAAACACAGAACGTAGGTACGTTTGAAAATTTTACTTCGGTTGTTCCAATGTGATACACGTACCTTTGTGAACTTAAAATTTCTGACAACGCATGCTGTTACAGCGTGATTACCTGTAAATACCACATTAATGCAATAAATGCTCAAAATTATGTCCGTCAACATCAATGCATTCTGCAATGCGTGTAACGACATTCCTCTCAACAGCGAGTAATTCGCCCTCCGTAATGTTCGCACATGCATTGACAATGCGATGACGCATGTTGTCAGGCGTTGTTGGTGGATCACGATAGCAAATATCCTTCAACTTTGCCCACAGAAAGAAATCCGGGGACTTCAGATCCGGTGAACGTGCGGGCCATGGTATGGTGCTTCGACGACCAATCCACCTGTCATGAAATATGCTATTCAATACCGCTTCAGCCGCACGCGAACTATGTGTCGGACATCAATCACGTTGGAAGTACATCGCCATTCTCTCGTGCAGTGGAACATCTTGTAGTAACATCGGTAGAACATTACGTGGAAATCAGCATACATTGCACCGTTTACAATACCATCGATAAAATGGGGGCCAATAACACTTCCTCCCATAATGCCGCACCATACATTAATCCGCCAAGGTCGCTGATGTTCCACTTGTCGCAGCCATCGTGGATTTTCCGTTGCTCAGTAGTACATATAATGCCGGTTTACGTTATTGCTGCTGGTGAATGACGCTTCGTCGCTAAGTAGAACGCGTGCAAAGAACCTGTCATCGTCCTGTAATTTCTCTTGTGACCAGGGCAGAACTGAACACGACGTTCAAAGTCGTCGCCATGCAATTCCTGGTACATAGAAATATGGTACGGGTGCAATCGATGTTGATGTAGCATTCTCAACACCGACGTTTTTGAGATTCCCGATTCTCGCGCAATTTTGACTGCTACTTATATGCGGATTAGCCGCGACAGCAGCTTAAACACCTACTTGGGCATCATCATTTGTTGCTGGTCGTGGTTGACGTTTCACATGTGGCTGAACACTTCCTGTTTCCTTAAATAACGTAACTATCCGGCGAACGGTCCGGACACTTGGATGATGTCGTCCAGGATACCGAGCAGCATACATAAGACAGGCCAGTTGGGCATTTTGATCACAATAGCCATACATCAACGCGATATCGACCTTTTCCGCAATTGGTAAACGGTCCATTTTAACACGGGTATGTATCACGAAGCAAATACCGTCCGCACTGGCGGAATGTTACGTGATACCAAGTACTTATACGTTTGTGACTATTACAGCGCCATCTATCACAAAGCGAAAAAAGTGGTCCAACTAAAACATTCATATTTCTTTACGTACTACACGAATATGTAACAAAAAATAGGGGTTCCTATTTTTAAAAAAAAACGCAGTTGGTATCCGGTTGACCTATGGCAGCGCCATCTAGCTGGCCTACCATAGCGCCATCTGGTTTCGCCCTTCAAGCTAGACAAGTTTCGTACTTTGTAGTTTTTTCGTTTGATGCTTATTTCGTAAGATATAAGGCCCAGTCACTCTGAATGGACCACCCTGTGTACTTGTAAAGTGTTTCATCCTGCCTACTCGTCAAATATGGGGTGCTTTCTCGGATCGCCAGTCAACAATTCAACCAAATCGTATTAACGAAATTTTTTTAGAAAAGGAAATGCTTACAATACTTAACAATAACTTTGTACGAAACAGGTGGGTCGTGAGCAAAGGGCGACAGGCAGCAAGAAATCCGTTGATTGTACACAATTCGTATAGAAGAGAAGTAATACAATTCCTAAGTCGCTACTATACAAGTGCCTATTCTTGATGCCGCTGTGGAAAACAATGGTGGTGGCGGCGGCCAGGCGGCACGGCGCTAAATATCCTCTTCGTGTCAATAGCGCTGTCTTCGCGTTGTCGTCTTGTGGAGGGGTCGGTCAGCTTGCCATTGGCTGACGCCGTCTCACAGCCCTCTCTGCTCTAACGTTCCCGCCTGGGGTGCCGGCACCTGACGTTACGCCGCAGCATAAAGATTCCGCGATATGCAGGCAATGTTAATATTCAAGAGTGTTTTGATTCTGACTTTGATTATGGTGAAATACATAAAAGTGGGTCTCGAATCAGCGCTTCATTTAAAAGTTCATCCAGCTGCATAATACAAAAGTGAAGCTAATTATTGACGTAATTGTTTCATGACTGCATTGCGTTGACTCATTGATAACAGAGAAGATATTTTGTTACGTCGAGATCTTTGCCTCTTCAGAGAACACATCCAGTTTAACTTACAGGAGAACGAACTGAGCATTATCTACTTTTTTAACTTCTGCATATTGCAACAGACACATAGGTGCTATCTATCTACAACTTCGGTTCTCAAATTGAATTACACACATTTCTACTTCTCTTACATCAGACAGGAATGACATAAGAAATAATTTTGTGTTCATTTAAATATCATGGTTTTTAATGGACTGTTGGAAGCGGATTTTTTACAACCGGCTTGTTTAGAAGTCGTCTTCTGATTACAGAAATTTATTTCTAAGGAACTATATTATACACAGATTTGCGGTTTGTTGAAACTGGTACCTTAATGCATTACGTTTGTTGTGGGTACACTTTCACAGGCCTATGCTGTATTTTGCGAACAGAAGATAACTCACGACCTCTACACTATGTGATCGAAAGTATCCGGAAATGCCCAAAAACATTCGTTTTTCATATTAGATTCATTGCGCTGCCACCTACTGCCAGGTACTCCGTATCAGCAAACTCAGTAGGCATTAGACATCGTGAGAGAGCAGAATGGGGCGCTCTGAAGAACTCACGGACTTCGAAATGGTCAGGTGACTGTGTGTCACTTGTGTCATACGTCTGTATGCGAGATTTCCACACTCCTAAACATCTCTAGGTTCACTGTTTCCGATGTGATGGTGAAGTGGAAACGTGAAGGGACACGTGTAGCACAAAAGCATACAGGCCGACCTCTTCTGTTGACTGACAGAGGCCGACGACAGTTGAAGAGGGTCGTAATGTGTAACAGGCAGACTTCTACCCAGACCATCACACAGGAATTCCAAACTGCATCGAGATGCACTGCAAGTACTATGACAGTTAGGAAGGAGGTGAGAAAACTTGGATTTTACGGTCGAGCGGCTGCTCATAAAACACACATCACGCCGGTAAATACCAAACGACGCCTTGCTTGGTATAAGGAGAGTAAACATTGGACAATTGAACAATGGAAAAACGTTGTGTGGAGTGACGATCACGGTACACAAAGTAACGATCCGATGGCAGGGTATCGGTATGGCTAATGCCCGGTGAACGTCTTTGCCAGAGTGTAGTACCGACAGTAAAATTCGGAGGCGGTGGTGTTATGGTGTGGTCGTGATTTTCATGGAGGGGGCTTTCACCCCTTGTTGTTTCGCGTAGCACTATCACAGCACAGGCCTACATTGATGTTTTAAGCACCTTCTTGCTTCCCAGTGTTGAAGAGCAATTCGGGGATGGCGATTGCATCTTTCGACACGATCGTGCACCTGTTCATAATGCACGGCCTTTCATGGAGTGGTTACACGACAATAACATCCCTGTAATGGACTGGCCTGCACAGAACCCTGTCCTGAATCCTGTAGAAGGGATGTTTTGGAAGCCGAATTCATGCCAGGACTCACCGACCGACATCGATACCTCTCGTCAGTGCAGCACTCCGTGAAGAATGGACTGCCATCCCCAAGAAACCTTCCAGCACCTGAACGAATGCTGCGAGAGTGGAAGCTGTCATCAAGGCTGAGAGTGGGCCAATACCATGTTGAACTCCAGCATTGCCGATGGAGGGCGCCACGAACTTGTAAGTCATTTTCAGCCACGTGTCCGGACACTTTTGATCACATAGTGCACACGTGCTTTGAACGCATCTGGTGCCTTTTCTCTCTCTTCTTGTAGGTTGCGGAATTTAGAAGGGCTGCTTTCATAATGGCCGCTTATACAAAAGTATTTCCGTGTGTTTGTGGTTTCATGAAACACAGTCGCATGTTACAGTTCAATGACAGTTTCGGGTTGGCTATGGCCGAGATCCGCCATTTGCAACGAGCATCAAAGAATGCTTTCAAAGCTTTAAAGAGGCTGTCATCGTTGGTGACGAGACAAGAAGCGGTAGACCTAGAGTGAATGACTACGCCGTTGATTCCGTGCGTACAGTGTTTCAACGCAATCCGCGAAAATCGGCGCATCGTGTTTCCTGAGAAACGGCCATGCATCAGAGCACTGTGTTTAAGATTTTACACAAACGGCTGCATTTCCAAGCATACAAAGCGCAGCTTCTGCAGGCTTTGCAGCCAGATCACACAACCAGACGCACTGAGTTTTCTAGGAACATGCTGGAACGACTCGACGCAGGTCACAATCTTAATGAAGCTTGTTTTCCCGATCTTTTAACTTTTTACGTCTCCGGGGAAGTGAACAGGCATGATGTCCACAGCGAGGAATCGGAGATTCCACATATCGTGGTACAGCAGATAAGGGATACCACGAAAATGAATGTGTGGTGTAGCGTAATGCACAAAACATTTATTGGATCATTCTTATTCACTTAGCCTACAACCATTGCAACAGTTTCCGTGGTCTTGTTCGATCTTTACTTTGCACCTCAGTTAACAGAAACCTCATCCACGGGTGTTGTTTCAACGAGATGGCGCACAACCACACTGGGGGTTACCTGTTCGTCAATTCTTGGATGAAGCCTTTCCGGACAGATCTAAAGGTAGAGACGATCCAACAACGGGACCACCACGTTCACCACACGTACCCCCTCTTGACATTTTTGGGGAGTTGCGTTGAGGATAGTGTTCAGTTCACTAGTTCCTGAAACGCAATCTCTTACGGCACGAATACGAGATGCTATACTGGCGGTGACAGAATAGTGCTGGAGAGAAATCATGTATCTGCAACAAACCGCGGAGTTGTATTTCGCATAATTTCTGAGAAATAAATTTTTGTAATCACGTAAGGACTTTATGCTTACCCTGTATTTTGGCAAGATGTCTCACGAGTGTGTATTATTTGCGATGTACCATGGACAGGGCACCACACCTTTTTTTCTTTATTTGCTGACAAGAGGTCAGCCCTCTATCTGCAATTACGGCAAGGCGAGTTTAGTACGGACTTTAAAATTTTATGTGGTGACAGGAGGACTTCTCACTAAAATATTAGGTCATAGGAGTGGCTGGCACTTCCCCAGCCAGCGACAAACATTTCAAAAATTGCTAACAAACAATGAGGTTAAGTAACAAACTATTTGCACAAGATGTTTTTAAATGTATTACAGCAACAGAGCAAAATTTACAATGACGTTACTTTTTCAAAATAGTGACCCTGCTTCTCAATAGGCCCGTCCACATGCTGCGCTCTTTATCACTCCACTTCCGCAATTCGGAAAGACACGGTTGCTCCGTATCGAATCCGCCCGGGGGACTAACGACGAGGGCCGGTGTGCTTGCCAGGCGGTTTTCCACATCCTGCTAGGTGAATACTGGGCTGGTATCCATATATCGTCTGGGTTACATGATTTGCAAAATTTCCAATAGTCACACCTACTCCGTCCTGGAAGAGGGGGGAGGGGTGGAGGGAAGAGCTGACGGCAGGAAGGGCATCTGTCCCCACCTCCTAAAACTTCCTTTTTTTGTTTTTATTCATCAGTCTTATGACTGGTTTGACGTGACCCACCACGAATTCCTCTCCTGTGCCAACCTCTTCATCTCAGAGCAGCACTTACAACCTACGTCCTCAATTATGAGTATTGCTTGATGTATTCCAGCTCTGTTTTCCTCTAAAGTTTTTACCTTTTACAGTTCCTCTAGTACCATCCAAGTTATTCCATTATGCCTTAGCGAATGTCCTATCATACTGTCCCTTCTTCTTGTTAGTGTTGTCCATATATTCCTTTCCTCGCCAGTTCTACGCAGAACCTCCTCACGCCCTGCCTTATCAGTCCCGCTAATTTTCAGCATTTTTCTGTAGCACCGCATCTCAAATGGTTAAACCCCCATCTGTTACTATTTCCCACCCCATCTGTTAAGATTTACCACAATCAATGTCTCACCACCATAAAACGCTGTGCACCAAAGGTACATCCTCACCAATTTTATCCTCAAGTTAAGGCCTTTGTTTGATGATGGTACATTTCCCTTGGACAGGAATGTCGTTTTTGCCTGCGCTAATCTGCTTTTTATGTCCTCCTTGCTCCGTCGATCATCGTTTATTTTTCTGCCTAGGTAGCAGAATTCCTTAATTTCATCTACTTCGTGATGAGCAATCCTGATAAGTTTCTCGGTCTTCTCATACCTGCTACGTCACATTACTTCCGTGTTTCTTCGATTTAGTCGCAGTCCATATTCTGTACCCATTAGACTATTCGTTCCATTCAACACATCCCGTAATTCTTCTTCACTTTCACCTTGAATTGTAATTCCGCTCTTGAAACTTTCTTTTATTTCCGTCATTGCTTCTTCGATGCATAAATTGAACAATGAGGCGAAGGTCTATATTCCTGTCTTACCACCCTTTTTAATCCGTCCTTAGTCTTTCACTCGAATTGTTCCTTTTTGGCTCTTGTACAAATTGTATATTACCAGTCTCTTCCTACAGCTTGCCACTATTTTTCTAAGAATTTCGAATATCTTGCACCATTTGACACTTTCAAACTCTTTTTCCAGGTCTACAGATATCTTAAGCGTGTCTTGATTTTTCTTTAGTCTCGCTTCCATTATCAACCACAACGTCAGAATTGCCTGTGTGGTGCCTTTGACTCAACACATTCTCAGCTTTCTTTTCGATTCTTCTGTATATTATTCTAGTCAGCAACTTGGATGCATGAGGTATTGAGCTGATTGTGCGATGATCTTCGCACTAGTCAGTCTTCGGAATTGTAGGGATGATGTTTTTCCGAAAGTGTGATGGTATATCTCAGGACTCATACATTCTATATAACAACGTGAGTAGTCGATTTGTTGCCACTTGCCCTAAAGATTTCAGAAATTTTGATGGAGTGTTATCTGTCCCCTCTCCCTTATTCGATCTTAAGTCTTCCAAAGCTCTTTTAAATTCTGATTGTAGTACTTGATCCCCTATCTCTTCATATCGGCTCCTGTTTCTTCTTCTGTCACGACATCACATAAATCTTCCCCCTCACAGAGGCCTTCAATGTAGTCTTTCCACTTATTCGCTCTCTCTTCTGGGTTTAAAACTGTAATTCCTATTGCATTCTTAATGTTACCACCTCGCTTTTACCTACACTGATGCTTGTTTTATCTTTTCTGTGTGCTGGGTCAGTTCTTCCGACATTCATTTCTTTTCAATTTCTTCTCGTTTTCCATGCACCCATATCGCCTTAGCTTCCCTGCAGTTCCTAATGATTTCATTCCTAAATTACTTGTATTTCTGTATTCTCGAATTTACCTCGGCATTTGTGTACTTCTTTCTTTCATCGATCGACTGAAATATTTCTTCTGTAACCCATGGTTTCTTCGCAGTTTCCTTCTTTGTGCCTACGTTTTTCTTTCCAACTTTTGCGACTGCCCTTCTTAGAGATGTCCATTCCTTTGAACTGCCTACTATAGCCTCAAAGAATTTCGAGCGCATCTCTTCATTCCTTAGTACTTCCATATCTCACTTCTTTGCGCATTGATTTTTCCTAACTGTTCTCTTAAACTTCAGCCTACTCTTCATCACTATTGTAATCTGAATCTATGTCTGCTTCTGTGTGAGCCTTACAATCCAGTACCTGATTTCGGAATCTCTGCCTGACCATTGCGTAAGCTAACTGAAATCTTCCCGTATCTCCTGGCCTTTTCCAAGTATACCTCCTCCTCATGCGATCCTTGAACAGGGTACTCGCTGTTACTAGCTGAAATTTATCGCAGAACTCAATTAGACTTCCTCCTCTCTCCTTTTACTACCAAGCTCGCATTCTTCAGTAACCATTTCTTCTTCTCCTTCCCCTACCACCGCATTCCAATACCCCATGACTATTAAATTTTTATCTCCCTTTACGTACTGAATTAGTCTTCCCTCTCTCTCTTTTCTACTACCACGCCAATATTCTCCCGTAATCCTTTCTTCTGCTCTTCCTCCACCCACCGCATACCAGTCCCACATGACTATTAAATTTTCATCTCCCTTTACGTACTGAATTAGTCTTTCTCCTCTCTCATTTCCACTACCAAGACTATATTCTGCCACAACCCTTTCTTCCAGTCCTTCCCCTACCACCGCATTCCAGTTCCCCATGATTATTAAGTTTTCGTCTCCCTTTAGGTACTGAATTACCTGTTCACTACTATCATATTCTTCCTCTATCTCTTCATCTTTGATTTGCGACGTCGGCATGTATACGTGAAGGATCGTAGTCGGTGTCAGTTTGCTGAGAACAAATCTATCACTGAAGTGTTCACAGTAACTTTTCTACTTTCCTATTCATGACGACTCCTACTCCCGTCACACCGTTTCCTGCTGCTGTTGATATTACTCTATACTCATCTGATCAGAAATCCTCGTTTCCCTCTCTATTTCACTTCAATGGCCCCCACTATATCTAGATTGAGCCTCAACATTTCCCTTTTGAGATTTTCTAGCTTCCATTCTACATTCAGACTTCTGACATTGCAGACCTCGACTTGCAGAACGTTATTCTTTCGTTGGTAATTTAGTCTTTTTCTCATGAGCACCTCCCTCCTGACAGCCCCTCCCAAAGATCCGAACTGGGGACTAGTCCGGAATTTTTTTTGCCAGTGGAGAGATCATCGTGACACTTTTTTAATTACAGCACACATGTCGTGTGGATACACAATATATGTCTTTAATGCAGTGGCTTCTACTGCCTTCTTCGTGATCATGCCGTTGATCATTGCTGATTCTTCCTCCTTTAAGGGCAGTTTCCCACCACAAGGGCAAGAGAGTGCCCTGAACCTCTGTTCGGCCTTCCACCCTCTCTGTCAAGGCCGTTGGCTGAATGAAGGTCATTTCGTATGTCGGAAGACATCGCCCACCGTTACTTATGAATTTCATTCTAAATGTAAGCAGTGACGGGGCTCTAACTCGGGACCGACGTCGCTTTATGATTACTAATCGAAGACGCTACAGCTTTTACTTTATTTTATTTATTTATTTTTTTCGTTGTTGATCGTTGTATTTGGTCGTTGCGGACATCACATGACATCCTTTCAAGTTCGTTTGTTAAGGTCAGGAAAAAGAAGACGAAGAAGAAGAAGAAGAGCCCTGATTTTCAACGCAGTTGCTCCACCGTTATACAAGCTTTCCAATACGCATGCGTCGCTACCTTCAGCTTTTCATCGGAAATGAACTGTCGGCTTCTTAAACCATCTTTAACTGGGCCAAGCAAATAGAAATACTAGGCGAGATCAGGATAGTATGCAGGATGTTCGAACTAAAAAATGGTTCAAATGGTTCTGAGCACTATGGAACTCAACTGCTGAGGTCATTAGTCCCCTAGAACTTAGAACTAGTTAAACCTAACTAACCTAAGGACATCACAAACATCCATGCCCGAGGCAGGATTCGAACCTGCGACCGTAGGATGTTCGAACTCCTCGAAATGCAAATTATGAAGAGTGTTAACATTGTGGACGACGATATGTGGATCGTTTGTCAATAGACCTCGGTGTTTGCTCGAACTGCAGGCGTCAGCGCGTTGCTAGGCATATCACTTCTATTTATTGTCGACCTCTTTTACAGGTTATGTTACCGAAATGGCCCTTTTGCGTCTCAAACACTTCTCCTGCGGAGAACCGACTCTTGAATTTCGTTTTAGGTGCAGATCTGGAGTACCTCTTTTCCAGGCTTCGGCGTTTGCTCCGTGGTCCGAAGAGATGAACACATACTTTGTCTCCGGTGTTCATTCGTGTAAAAAAAAAAATCACCTTCATCAGAATGACGGTTCAGTAGCTGCCGCCAAATTGTCACACGATCGTGTTTTTGCAGTTGGCTGAGTTGGGACTCATCTTGCAAAGACTTTTCGAAATCTGAGTCGTGACTAACGTGCGTTTTATGTGCTACTTGATCAACAGTCATTAGTCGGTTGTCAGTGACGGATGCAAATGTACGTCGTGCTTTTCCCTAGTCCACCGCGCTTGTTCGGTAGCTCTCGAATTATTCAAAGAACTGGTAAAGTTTTCATCGGGGTTAAACATTGCCCCTGTATTGTGCCGAAAGTCTTGTATGGATTTCAGCTATAGGTAGGCTTTCAGACAAAAAAAATCACCGATCATAGAAGTTGTCATATTAGAACGAAAATGCAGATACTTAACGACTTACCCTCGTAGTTTTATTTCATTACTTCATTTTTCAACATTTTATTTGTTGATTAATATAGAATAACCTTTGTCTGTATGAGTGACTATGTAAATGTGTGTCTAACCAACAACAAAGACATTGTTCACAGGTAATAATATTTGTCGAAGAGGCTGGTTCCCTTCCCTTATTGCAAGCGGCCAGCCATTCAAAATATTAAGGTTACCATCTTTTCATTGAAATTTTTTTATGCTGTTTGATCTAGAGGTTTTAACGAATGTCTATAATTATAATATTTCATTTTTTAAGCTCACTAGCTCAAGGAAAATACACTCCTGGAAATGGAAAAAAGAACACATTGACACCGGTGTGTCAGACCCACCATACTTGCTCCGAACACTGCGAGAGGGCTGTACAAGCAATGATCACACGCACGGCACAGCGGACACACCAGGAACCGCGGTGTTGGCCGTCGAATGGCGCTAGCTGCGCAGCATTTGTGCACCGCCGCCGTCAGTGTCAGCCAGTTTGCCGTGGCATACGGAGCTCCATCGCAGTCTTTAACACTGGTAGCATGCCGCGACAGCGTGGACGTGAACCGTATGTGCAGTTGACGGACTTTGAGCGAGGGCGTATAGTGGGCATGCGGGAGGCCGGGTGGACGTACCGCCGAATTGCTCAACACGTGGGGCGTGAGGTCTCCACAGTACATCGATGTTGTCGCCAGTGGTCGGCGGAAGGTGCACGTGCCCGTCGACCTGGGACCGGACCGCAGCGACGCACGGATGCACGCCAAGACCGTAGGATCCTACGCAGTGCCGTAGGGGACCGCACCGCCACTTCCCAGCAAATTAGGGACACTGTTGCTCCTGGGGTATCGGCGAGGACCATTCGCAACCGTCTCCATGAAGCTGGGCTACGGTCCCGCACACCGTTTGGCCGTCTTCCGCTCACGCCCCAACATCGTGCAGCCCGCCTCCAGTGGTGTCGCGACAGGCGTGAATGGAGGGACGAATGGAGACGTGTCGTCTTCAGCGATGAGAGTCGCTTCTGCCTTGGTGCCAATGATGGTCGTATGCGTGTTTGGCGCCGTGCAGGTGAGCGCCACAATCAGGACTGCATACGACCGAGGCACACAGGGCCAACACCCGGCATCATGGTGTGGGGAGCGATCTCCTACACTGGCCGTACACCACTGGTGATCGTCGAGGGGACACTGAATAGTGCACGGTACATCCAAACCGTCATCGAACCCATCGTTCTACCATTCCTAGACCGGCAAGGGAACTTGCTGTTCCAACAGGACAATGCACGCCCGCATGTATCCCGTGCCACCCAACGTGCTCTAGAAGGTGTAAGTCAACTACCCTGGCCAGCAAGATCTCCGGATCTGTCCCCCGTTGAGCATGTTTGGGACTGGATGAAGCGTCGTCTCACGCGGTCTGCACGTCGAGCACGAACGCTGGTCCAACTGAGGCGCCAGATGGAAATGGCATGGCAATCCGTTCCACAGGACTACATCCAGCATCTCTACGATCGTCTCCATGGGAGAATAGCAGCCTGCATTGCTGCGAAAGGTGGATATACACTGTACTAGTGCCGACATTGTGCATGCTCTGTTGCCTGTGTCTATGTGCCTGTGGTTCTGTCAGTGTGATCATGTGATGTATCTGACCCCAGGAATGTGTCAATAAAGTTTCCCCTTCCTGGGACAATGAATTCACGGTGTTCTTATTTCAATTTCCAGGAGTGTATTTTTGGGCGCCAATAATCGAGGAATCATAACTACAATAACAACCTACACATTTACGTGCGATGCTGATTAACTTTTTACGAAAAAAATTACAGAATAATATTGTGTTGGTTTGAATCGTTTTACTATCAGAATATTCGCCCCTAAAATTTATACGCTACCACAAGCGTTCCAACCAATTCTGAAAACTGTTTCTCTCACACTAATATTGGTACTTCATAAACATGATTTCATGAGTTTGTTGCAGTGATGGTAAGTATGTTGAATGAGTCTCCCACAGGGCATACATAATAATACAATCTACGCAAAAAAAATGGTTCAAATGGCTCTGAGCACTATGGGACTCAACTGCTGTGGTTATCAGTCCCCTAGAACTTAGAACTACGTAAACCTAACTAACCTAAGGACATCACACACATCCATGCCCGAGGCAGGATTCGAACCTGCGACCGTAGCAGTCGCACGGTTCCGGACTGCGCGCCTAGAACCGCGAGACCACCGCGGCCGGCAATCTACGCAAAAACAAGTTGTATTGAACACGATAAATTGATACACTTTTCACGTTATTTTTATCCTCAGTGTATCCAGACCGTGCAGTTACGTTACATGTTTTACTAATCGTCCTAGAAAACTACTGACAGATAATGAATAATAATGGGCGTATGGCATTGGTGACCGGGAGACCCCTCGCGGGGGCCTCCACAAATTCTTTAACGCCACTACGGCGACTTGCGAGTGAATGATGAGGAAATGATGATGAAAGACACACAACACCCACTCATCTCGAGGCAGAGAATATCCCTGACCCCGCCGGGAATCGAACCCGGGACCCAGTGCGTGGGAAGCGAGAACGCTACCGCAAGACCACGAGCCGCAGACTACTGGCAAATAAAAACAAGAGATAAGCCAAAGCATATGAGTATCTAGTTTACAAATCTCCGTGTCCGTATACCTGTTAAATGCTTATTTCAGTATATTTTTGCAATTAGTACAAATCTCCGTGTCCGTATACCTGTTAAATGCTTATTTCAAAAAAAAAAAAAAATGGTTCAAATGGCTCTGAGCACTATGGGACTCAACTGCTGAGGTCATTAGTCCCCTAGAACTTAGAACTAGTTAAACCTAACTAACCTAAGGACATCACAAACATCCATGCCCGAGGCAGGAGTCGAACCTGCGACCGTAGCGGTCCTGCGGTTCCAGACTGCAGCGCCTTTAACCGCACGGCCACTTCGGCCGGCTGCTTATTTCAGTATATTTTTGCAATTAGTCTAACTACGCCGTCGGTTTTTAGATTAACACAACTCTCTGATGCTATAAAGAAATTCTCTGAACAGAACAACTGCAGTCGAGGGAAAGAAACTGCGAGAAATATTAAACACCTGAGTATCTGTATAGAGTTAAAAGAATTTCTTATTTACAAATCGTTACGGAATAAGAATGTTGAGAAACTATGACATAGGCTGAATGTGTGTTCGAACACCCGTAGAATGACAGTAACAGAGAATGGTGATGATGACGGAGACTACTATCGGCGTTTCATCTGGGAATAGGACACCTGTCGTACCACAGAAGCGCCACATTATTTATAACCAAAAGTACACTCATTATGTACGTGAGACGGTAGCAACTGGCCTGGAAACTCTTGAATTTTTTAGTACATTCGTTGCTTTGTATCTATATAAGGTACACAAAGTTGGCAATGTCCATCCCCTTGACGTATATTAACGGTCATTTTCTCGATACGAAGCTGTCAAATAAGCGGCCATTGAAGGAACTTGTCATATGAAAGTACAGGGAATCCAACGTGCTCCTTTCTGCCCTTCAAATTATATCGAAAACTAAGTGCACTCACAGATGGATTCGATTTTGACTGGTGATTTGGAAAAGACGATTTTGTCGCTAATTTTCGCACTTACTTTTCACGCCTATAAGCAAATGTCTCTTCTTTTCTAAATTTATTTGCATGAAGGATAATCTCCCCAATATTCTCGACGTACTTCGTCAATATTTTATCCCTGTTATTCTCTGCTGTTACGCTTTTATCACGATCCATGAACTTCCACTGCACACCAACTTTCACTTCATTGATGTAGAAACTTTATAATATGAGTTGTTTTCGTATTGCCTCTCCTTCTGTACCCAGTGAAGAAGTTTCTAGTAATATTTCATATTTACGGTCTGCGAAGTGTCCCTCGAAAACCACATACATTCGCTTTGTGAAAAAATTAACTATATAATACCATTAAAATGCCTGGGTGGACAACCACGTAAAATTTGCTTAACATTGAACTTAGACATGCAGGTTTTTCTCTAACTTAGTATCACTGTACATATTACGAAAACATTTACTCACTTGTAATTTTTAATCCGCAACGATGGAGTATTGCTTGTTTGAAATCTTATTCATCAAATGCTTATCAAGTTGGTGAAGAAAAACAGAAAACAATAACCACGAAAATTTTACGGCGAAACATGTAATCATCCAGTCAACAGTGCCACCGGAATGAAACACGCTGCAAATCATTTATAGCAGGACGTGAGAGACCGATAGTTGATAGGGGGCTGTAGATAATTTCATGTGCATTCCTCTGGTATTTGGGTGTCATGAACGCGTAACTCCTTTCAACTGTTTGAAATTATAAGCGCGCAATGTCATCAGAGATGCTGTGTCGCCTGGAGGCTTGCTTGGACCATCTCTGCTTTGCAAGATGCGCGGGAGATGATGCGCACTGTTAATCATGTGATGAGGGGAGACATTTGTCGGCAGTGGTGTGTCGTGTGTAGCAGTACGGCGTAGGCCGAGTGGTACAGTTGGAGTCTTATATTCTGAGAAAGTGGAACATTTTGATTTACTTATTAATTATTTGAGGTGAGGAAAGACATTGAAGCATTTTGAGAAGGATATTTCATTATGGTTATTATGGCCGGCCGGGGTTGGCGAGCGGTTCTAGGCACTACATCTGGAACCGCGCGACCGCTACGGTCGCAGGTTCGAATCTTGCCTCGGGCATGGATGTGTGTGATGTCCTTAGGTTAGTTAGGTTTAAGTAGTTCTAGGGGACTGATGACCTTAGAAGTTAAGTCCCATAGTGCTTAGAGCCATTTGAATTTTTTTGATTATTATGATGAGTAATAGGAGAGGATTTAATTTAAGGTAATTGATTTCAGATTTTGTACTTTATTGCGCCAGCTTTTAGTTACGCATCCTTGGTTCAGAAATCCAGAGACTTGAGCATAGGGAAAGATAAACAGCCGTACATAATTTTCAGTTTGAATTTGGGGGTAGGAACTACTGTTGAATACCGAACGCCATTTTTAGGAGTTGAATTTTTGAAAAGATCTCATTTGATGTTAAAGAATACTTACGTTTGTCCATTCAAGAACTGTTATTTTCTGTGTATTAATCTTTTTGAAGCAAAGAAAGAGATAATTTTTAATACAGAACTTTTCTAATCGTAAAACTATTTACATTTCGAGTTATAATTTATCCCTAGTCATTGACCGCATCCAAAGTCCATGCCAAAATATGAGTTCAGTTTTACTTATGCAGATTTGTTATGAGCGAAGTATGCTTTAACCTTTTTCAAAAGCGAACACATTGCAACAGCCGCATCTCAATACTTAGCTGTAGCTCAGCAAACGCGACACGCGTTCAAGACAAGAGCAGTGTCACCGTGTTTCCATTGTGTGACAGGTAACCCAAACCGAACAAGAAAGCGATATAACAATTGGACATGGCACGGTAGTAATGATTGAACCCGAACCAATGAATGAGCAGTCTCGTGCGCTATCATCTACGCTGTGAGAACAGCTGACACTAATTTTACCTGGCGCCCTGCTTGAATCCGCGCGCGCAACGGCCTGATTGGCTAACTTCAAGGATAATTAAATAGGAAATGGGGCAACGTACTGAAATTTTTTCTTAACCATAAATTCTCCGCGCACCCTATCCTGTAACACCCTTATAAGCTTTTCAGACTGTTTCTGACCCACAAAACCACGCGGGAGACTTTCATATTCTCTCGCTCGCTACAAGCAAACTATCAGTAGTAAAGTTCTAGGGTACTGATGCCCTACGATGTTAAGTCCCATAGTGCTCAGAGCTATTTGAACCACTTGATAAGTTTTCGCTGGAGGCCACGGTTCTCACAATTATTCAAGAAAAATATACAAAAGTGACCTTCAAATGCACCTCCACCGCACACTCAACCCTCTCCTGTCAGGATTTCTAGCATTTTGTTCGTGGCACTCCATCCTACTGCTGTACCAAAATTTCCGACTACGTGAACAATCCCCGATAGTCAACCGTTTTCGGTCTCTATTGATTGGGATATAATGCCACCAGCATAGTGGGCTATTTCGTTAAGATTATTAACTTAAGCCTAATGAACGGAGAACGTCCTTTGTAAACATTACTTTAGAACTAATCGTAATGACAATTCCATCCAGACTTAATCCTTATAGGCACAATATACCGTAGTCAGAATGTCTGACGAATAAAACGATGTAATTGTATATTTTATGCTGTTAAAATGCACAAAATGTAAGGCAAAATTTACGCAAATGTCAGCTTTAAAATTTGCAACTGATCGGCTAAGCCGGTGGCATAGAACGCCCAGACTATGAAGACTAAAAATGGTCGAATATGGGATAAAATTCGTGCAGTCGCAAATATTTTGAAGTGTGTAGGAGGAAGGAGTGTTGCATAAAACGGCAGTGGCAGGAATGTATGTATATGAAGTAAACTATCATATGCCATCAGTTGTAGTTAAAGCGAATGTCAGTGTTCCATTCATTCGTGAAAGACTGGAAAAAATGCAGTTTCTCTATAGAATGATTGCATATTTGAATACTGATCATTCCATTCTTTGGGGAACACTTCGAGTTAGACAAGAGAGAAAACTTAGTGTATATAAAGTAGGGCGATAACTCACAGCCCTGCTTGTTCGCTTAAGGAAGGTAACAAAAGCGTTCAAAAATCTTAAACGGCAAACATTCGGGACAATCTGCTTAGAAAACGGGAAGAAAGCTTTCGGGTCAGAAACAGTAATTTTTTAGCCGCTGCGCATCTGTCACGTACACATAGTTAGAATAAGAACAGACAAGTAACAATCCGAACAGAACCGAAAAAAGCAATCGTTCTTCCCACACTCCATTTGTGAAAGAAATTAGATGAGTAGTTAACATACGGTGCAATAGAAAGTAGAAGTTGAAGAAAGGGAAAAAATATGTTTATAGCATTAGTAGTTTTAGAGAAAGCATGTGACAATGTTGACTGGACTGATTGAGATTTTGAATTTCTCGGGGAAACCAGAAGGTTATTTACAACGTGTACAGGAATCAGACAGCGTTTATAAGAATCGAAGGACATGAAATGGATGGAGTGGTTGAGAAGAGAGTGGGGACAGTATTGCAGCCTATCCGGCTGTTATTCAGTCTGCGGCAGTACAGAAACCGAAGGAGAAATTGGGAAAATTAAAGTACAGGAAGAAGAAATAAAACCTTGCCTTTAGGTGTATGACATTATGTTTTCATCAGAGATGCTTACGAACTCGGAAGAGCATTTGAACGGAATGGATCATGAAATAAACTTCAACAATAAAAGCAACATAATGGGGTGTAGTCGAATTATTTCAGGGGATGCTGAGGGAATTAAGCTAAGACATTATAAATGAGATACTAAAAGTAATAGGTGAGGTTAGCAATTTGGGCAGCAAAATATATCTGCAGATGCCCAAAGTGGAGAGGATATGAAATGCAGATTGACAATAGCAAAAAAAAAAAAAAAAAGAAGAAAAGCTTTTTTGACGAAGAGGAATTCGTTAACATCGAAGAGATATTTAAGCACTAGTAAGTCTTTTCTGAAGGTGTAACTGAAATTTAGTACAGCAGTGAAACCTGGACATAAGCAGTTCAGACAAAAATAGAATAGAATCTTGTGAAGTGTGGTGCCACAGAAGAGCGCTGAAATTTGGGTGAATCGATCGATTAACTAATGGGTAAGTGCTGAATCTGAGGCGAATCTAGTGGGTAGGGAGTGGCTGTGCGGTTGCAGCCCTCTCCCGCCCCAGAACTTCACCTGTTACTTACTAATCTAAAGAAAGGTTCTTGACAACATAGCTTTCAGACATAACTGTCTCGAACTTTTTCTCTCTGTTATAGTTGGTATTATAATGTCTTACGAAAACACCTTCGTTTACTGTAGATAATTTGGGGACAGCACGGTTGAAAGTTGTACGTCTATGACTCTGCTGCGTGGGTAGACAAACTCTGAGTCTGAGATGTTATTATCGCGAGTAGTAGGGAGCAGGCAGTTGTCGAGCGGAGTCTGAAGTGGCCGGCCGTGGAGAGACGCCGCACGACAAGAGAGGTCGCAGACCGCAGTGGTGGTGCTAATAGCGCAGGAGGAGACCCGTATTTATTGAGGATTTTTGGTTATTTGCTTTTTGTTGCACGTAATTGTTGCTTGCCTGCGCACTGGACGGATTTTGTCAGAGTTATGTATGCATACACTCAGAGTAATACTTATCTACATCTACATATATACTTCGCTAGCCACCAAGCGGTGTGTGGCGGAGGGTACAATTCGCGCCAAGTCATATTTTTCTTCCTCTGTTCCACTCGCGGATCGCGCGAGGGTAAAACGACCGTCTGAACGCCTCAGTACGAGCTCTTATTTCCCTTATCTTTGAATGATGATCATTACGCGATTTGAAAGTTGGTGTGATAATAATATATGCTCTACATCCTCGGTGAAGATTGGATTTCGGAATTTAGCGAGCAGCCCCTTCCGTTTAGCGCGTCGTCTATCTGCAAGTGTGTCCCACTTAAAACTTTCTATGAGTTATGTAACGCTCTCGCGATGGCTAAATGTACCAGTCACGAATCTTGCCGCTCTTCTTTGGATCTTCTCAATCTCTTGTATCCGATCTAACTGTTAAGGGTCCCATACAGACAAAGAATACTCCATCACTGCACGAACTGACGTATTGTAAGCTATATCCTTCGTTGAAGGACTGCATCGCTTCAGGATTCTACCAATAAACCGAAATCTAGAGTTCGCCTTACCCGTTACTTGTGTAAGCTGATCATTCCATTTGCGATCATTTCGAATAGTCACACCCAGATACTTGATTGATGTTACCGCTTCCAAAGACTCATACATTAATGGGGATTTTCGCCTTGTTATACGCAGTAGGTGACACTAATATTGAGAGATAACTGCCAGTCATACCACGCATTTATTTTCTGCAAATCCTCATTGATTTGGTCACAACTTTCGTGTGATACTACTTTCCTGCAGACTACAGCATCATCGGCAAACTGTCTAAGGCCGCTGTCAATACCATCAACCAGATCGTTTATGTAAATCGTAAAAGGCAGAGGACCTATTACGCTGCCCTGGGGCACACATGAAGTTACTCTTGTTTCTGTTGAAGTTACCCCGTTCAGAAGGACATACTGCTCCCTGTCTGTTAGAAAACTTTCTATCCAGCCACATATGTCGTTGGATGAACGGTAAGCGCACGCTTTTTGTAGCAAGCGACAGTGCGGAACTGAGCAGAACGCCTTTCGAAAGTCGAGAAATGTGACATCAACCTGGGAGCCGGTATCTAGAGCCTGTTTTATATCATGCACAAAGAGGGCCAGCTGTGTCTCGCATGACCGCTGTTTCCAAAAACGGTGCTGGTACCTGCAGATGAGCTTCTCAGAGTCTTTCTTGTGGTAATAAACGTGTTTATTGAGTACAGATACTGCGGATTAATTAAAAGTGTGTGTAAAGTTTGTCAGTGTTTAAATAATTTGTTGCAGATATAATAGACTAGAGACTTTATTGGTTTACTTCATTTTTGTATACCGTTTAAGACTAGTTGACCAAACCCCTCCTGTTCGTTCAGTTTCTATGTATAATAACAGGGTAGTAATTGTTGGAATTAGTCCATGCAGTCCACCACGCATGCGTCGCAGTGTTGCTGGTGATCACTCAGCTGCAGTGGCAAGACTAGGTAAGTTGTTAGATGCGGACAGGAACATTGCAGAACAGTTGTTCGGAGACGTTACATAATTTCTTTTAAAACTCACAGTCAGTAATTAAAAAGGAGAGGTTCATAACTTTCTGAACAGCATAGCGGAGAGCTGGTATGACATGGGTACACAAAACGTGGCACAGCGTCTACAAAAATGCATCGACAGAAATGGTGATTATGTCGAAAAATAGCTAAATGTTCAAGCTGTAAACTGATGCAAAACATTGTAGAAATAAACAGGTCTATCTACTTATAAAAAAATAGGAGACCTTACTTTTGGGATTACCCTCGTAATAGCCAATCACGTTTCACGAAAACACACGATTTCTACGAACTCAGTCCTTCACACATCGCCCCTCTCCTCCCATCGGACCAATATCCTGGATTGGACTGTGTACCGAATCGGACCGCGTAAAAAAAGGAATTTATGGCACAACTTGACCAAAGAGAAGGATCTGTTAACAGAGGGCGACAAGACATCAAAGAATAGTCAGTTCGGTATTGGAGGAAACTCAGTGAGATAGCCGGCCGCGGTGCCCGAGCGGTTCAAAGCGCTTCAGTCCGGAACCGCGCGACTGCTACGGTCGCACGTTCGAATCCTGCCTCGGGCATGGATGTGTGTGATGTCCTTAGGTTAGTTAGGTTTAAGTAGTTCTAAGTTCTAGGGGACTGATGACCTCAGATGTTAAGTCCCATAGTGCTCAGAGCCATTTGAACCATTTTTTTGAGTGAGATAAAAATTGTAGTGGCAGAATTTGCATTAATACGGTAAGCAGGTTCAAATCGATGTACGTTGCATTAGTTACTAAAAGATGAGGTGGCTCGCACCGGATGGACCACTATCGAGAGATGTACGAAAAACCAGCCTTCTGACTGAAAGACAGAAAGTGCGCCTCTGCTACGCATTGCATAGTGATTCATCCTAGCAAGGATGTACACTACTGGCCATTAAAATTGCTACACGAAGTAGAAATGCAGATGATAAACGGGTATTCATTGGACAAATATATTATACTAGAACTGACGTGATTAATTTTCACGCAATTTGGGTGCATAGATCCTGAGAAATAAGTACCAAGAACAACCATCTCTGGCCGTAGCAACGGCCTTGATACGCCTGGGCATTGAGTCAAACAGAGCTTGGATGGCGTGTACAGTTACAGCTGTCCATGCAGCTTCAACACGATATCATAGTTGATCAAGAGTAGTGACTGGCGTATTGTGACGAGCCAGTTGCTCGGTCACCATTGACCAGACGTTTTCAGTTGGTGAGAGATCTGGAGAATGTGCTGGCCAGGGCAGCAGTCGAACATTTTCTGTATCCAGAAAGGCCCGTACAGGACCTGCAACATGCGGTCGTGCATTATCCTGCTGAAATGTAGGGTTTCGCAGGGATCGAATGAAGGGTAGAGCCACGGGTCGAAACACATCTGAAATGTAACGAACACTTTTCAGAGTGCCATCAATGCGAACAAGAGGTGACCGAGACGTGTAACCAATGGCACCCCATACTATCACGCCGGGTGATACGCCAGTATGGCGATGACGAATACACGCTTCCAATGTGCGTTCACCACCATGTAGCCAAACACGGATGCGACCATCATGATGCTGTAATCAGAACCTGGATTCATCCCAAAAAAATTACGTTTTGCCATTCGTGCACCCAGATTCGTCGTTGAGTACACCATCGCAGGAGCTCCTGTCTGTGATGCAGCGTCAAGGGTAACCGCAGCCATGGTCTCCTAGCTCATAGTCCATGCTGCTGCAAACGTCATCGAACTGTTTGTGTAGATGATTGTTGTCTTGCAAACGTTCCCATCTGGTGACTCAGGGATCGAGACCTGGCTGCACGATCGGTTACAGCCAGGCGGATAAGATGCCTGTTATCTCGACTGCCAGCGATACGAGGCCGTTGGGATCCAGCACGGCGTTCCGTATTGCCCTCCTGAACCCACCGATTCCATATTCTGCTAACAGTCATTGGATCTCGACCAACGCGAGCAGCAATGTCGCGATACGATAAACCGCAATCGCGATAGGCTACAATCCGACCTTTATCAAAGTCGGAAACGTGATGGTACGCATTTCTCCTCCTTACACGAGGCATCACAACAACGTTTCACCAGGCAACGCCGGTCAACTACTGTTTGTGTATGAAAAATCGGTTGGAAACTTTTCTCATGTCAGCACGTTGTAGGTGTCGCCAGCGGCGCCAACCTCGTGTGAATTCTCTGAAAAGTTAATCATTTGCATATAACAGCATCTTCTTCCTGTCGGTTAAATTTCGCTTCTGTAGCACGTCACCTTCGTGGTGTAGCAACTTCAGTGGCCGGTAGTGTACTTTCATTTAATTGTAATTGTTTGACGAAGCTGCTGAAGTTTCGACTTCAACGTAACTTTCAGAGTACAGATGGCAATTGAGCGTTCTTCGTATAAGCGACCTATGTTGTTCGTCTTGAACAGTTTTGGGTAAAGTTGACTGTATCGGAGTTACTGTGTGACTTCACTTGTTAAAATTAATCACTGCACCGTCAGTGATTGGGTAGCGAGCCTCCTTCGTCTCCCTCAGAGGCGCATTTGTGTTGCTAAGGAAGTCTTTTGTCTGAAACAACCAGACCAGGACAATTTGTTTCGAGCTATACTCGCGACACTACCATCACCACGACGGGACGTCGAAGCAACCAGCCACCGCCTCCGGTATACCAGATCGTGTCCTTGCAGTTATGAAGACAGCTTGGTAAAGTATGTCCGCAGCACCGACAGATTAGAAAATATAGCTATGTGACAATCAGAGCTCATCAGAGCGCGCCTGTTCCCGTCTTTTCTACCGTGGTTCTTTGTCTGAGTTCTCACTACTGTAGCAGCAATTGTTGTTGGGTTGGCTGGGTGTTACTCTTAAGATCTGAGTTGCAAGGAATTGGCTCCACATACCACTTGGTCATAAATGTCACAATCTAGTTTATGGACAACTTCATCTTCACAGCATTTATTTGAGTATCCAATTTGACGTATTGTAAATGTTACATGTGTTTTGTTTATTATTTTGAGCTTAGTCATAGTAAATCAAATTATTATTTTGGACAGAACTTTCATTCTGTTGATCGGTAGAGCAATCCTTTCATTTCTCACTACGCTAATGAAACTTTCCTTTATCAAATTAATTCCTATCAAATTAAATTATTGCACGTGCCAAACTCTTTTCTACTCCACTTGCAGAGTCGATTACAGTCAGTTTGCGTTTCTTCTTAATCCATGTGCAACAGCAAAAGTCGGAGTTAGAAAAGGGGGTGGGGTGGGGTGGGGTTAGAGCATCATTTCCATATGAAGATTCTAGAAGAATTTAGTGTCAAATACATTGCTAGCCCCGGCACATCGGAGGTTGCATTAGTTACTAAAAGATGAGGTCGCTCGCACCGGACAGACCACTTTCGAGAGATGCACGAAAAACCAGCCTTCCGACTGAAAGACAGAAAGTGCACCTCTGCTACGCGCTGCATAGTGATTCACCCTAGCAAGGATGTAGATGTCTGAGTAGGAACTTCCGTGTACCGTAATGGTTACCGTGCAAAGGAGTGAAAAAGCTGTGGGGGAAGCTGCAAGTCCGTTTTGAGATTGTCCGTGTGAATGAGGTTGCAGTTGGGAGGAGTGACCGGATGAAGCGGCGACAGAGTGAATCGGCCGTGTGGGGGACAGACAGGTGTAGCCGTTACTCACGTGTGGAGGTCTCGGCCGTCCGGATTCCGCTCCCACACCACACACGCCACGCCACACACCGCAGACCGGTCGCGTGTGATCCGCCGCGGGCACTGGGTCAGCGCGTATAAGGCGCGCCCCGGCAAGCCGGTCCCGTCTGGGAATCGCCGTGGTCGCCAACCTCTCGCCAGGCCGGCCTCGCCCGCACGTGGTGACGCGAATGCTACCCCACTGTTCCCGCTGTGTGCCCAGACAGGTTGTGGCTGTTGCCCCACCCCGCTGTCTCGCACACCTATCTTGAGGTCTGAAGTGGCGAAAATGAGCTTGCCCAGTCCAGGGATTCAAATGTACGAGGATTGGAACTTTAATAGTGGCAACTATTTATTCGGCAACTATATATTTACGGCTCGTACAAAACAGATACGTGTTTCAAAGTTTTACTGACCTTCAAAGTAGTCACCAGCATTGTGTATAACTCGTTGCCAGCGATGTGCAAGTCGTAGGATACTTGAGACTTTCAGTAACTTAATTTCAACAAATTACACTCAAGCAAGAATTATAACACTGCGACCGATCAGAGTTGCTTGTTTCCGTTTTTTTTTTTTCCTTTACCACACACATACTTTACCACACAGTAATTAAAGTTATGATAGGTACCGTACTTGAAAGAAGCTGTTAAATTGGTTTATATTAACTGCCAATATATTAGACGAAAAGCACTTTTCAACACAATCTATGTTGTTACTTATAATCCGTCTTGATTGCAAATTTTTTTATTCATATGACCGGTTTCGGTTCATTCAGAACCATCTTCAGATCTGATATTTCAGTTACAGGAAAACCTGTCATATGAATAAAAAAAATTTGCAATCAAGACGGATTATAAGTAACATTATACAATCACTGATTGCCGCTATCCCATCAGACATCATGTCTGGTTTTGCACAATCTATGTTAACACAGTCTGGCTTATCTTCTTTAATATTTCTAAGATTTTTTGTCAGTATGTGTTAATTAATAGATGGAATTCCAGAGGGATTTCTAAAATCATTGGGAGAAATGACAGCCAAACGTCCGTTCAAGATGGTGTGTAGACAATGAGACTGGCGACGTACCATCAGACTTTCGTAAAACTATCATCCACACAATTTCGGAGATAGCAAAGGCACATAAGTACGAGAACTAGCTCACAACCAGCTTAACAGCTCGCGCATCCAAGTTGCTGCCAAAAGCAATACGCAGAAGAGTGGAAAAGAAAATAGAGGCTCTGTTAGATAACGATGTTTGGCTTTAGCAAAGGTAAAGTCACACGAGAAACAGTTCTTACCTTGCGCCTGAAAATGGAAGCAAGACTGAAGAAAAAATCGAGATAGGCTCATTGGATTTGTCGACCTAGAAAAAGAGCTCGACAGTGTAAAATGGTGCAAGATATTCGAAATTATGAGAAATAATATCGGTACGTTATACGGCGATCCGGAAGATATACAGTATGTGTAAGACAGAAAACGCAACAACAAGAATGGAAGATCAGAAACGAAGCGTTCGGATTTAAATTGGTATAATGCAGGGATGTAGTCTTTCAAAAGAGCGATGACGGAAATAAATGAAAGTTTCAAAACAGGGATCAAATTTCAGGATGAAAGGATATCAATGACAAGATTACGTGACTAAGTTGCTCAGTCAAGGCGAAGAAGAAATACAAGATCTGTGGACTGGAGTAAACAGTATAATGGGCACAGAATATGGATTGAGAGTAAACCGGAAAATAGCGAGAAACTTAACAACAAAAATGGTGCGCACGAAGTAGATGAAGTTAAGAAATCCACGACGAACAAAGCAAGGTGGAGGTAAAGAGCAGATTGGCACGGGTAAAAAAGAGCATTTCTGGCCGATGGAAGTCTACTGGTATCAAACATAGGTTTTGACTTGAGCACATAATTTTTGAGAATGTACATTTAGAGCACAGAATTGTATGACAGTCAATCATGAACAGTAGGAAAACCGGAACAGAAGAGAATCAAAGCGTTTGAGATATGGCGCCACAAAAGAACGTTGAAAATCAGCTGGACTTGTAAGATAGGGAATGAGGAGCTTCTTCGCAGAATCGGCGAAGAATAGAACACTTGGAAAACACTGAGAAGAGAAGGTTCAAATGGCTCTGAGCACTATGGGACTCAACTGCTGTGGTCATAAGTCCCCTAGAACTTAGAACTACTTAAACCTAACTAACCTAAGGACAGCACACAACACCCAGCCATCACGAGGCAGAGAAAATCCCTGACCCCGCCGGGAATCGAACCCGGGAACCCGGGCGTGGGAAGCGAGAACGCTACCGCACGACCACGAGATGCGGGCTGAGAAGAGAAGGGACAGGATCACTGCACATCTATTAAGGAATCCGGGCATAACCTCCACGGTACTGCAGGGAACTCTAAGGGTAAAAACTGTAAGGAAAGACGGAGACTGGAATGCAGTCAGCAAATATTTGATGATGTAACTGCTGGTGCTACTCTGAGATAAAGACGTTACCGCACGAAATGAATTCGTGGCGGGACGCATCCCGACAATCAGACGACTCATGGCAAAAAACTAATTAATATATTTAAATAAAATGTCGATCAGTATATACTCTGCATCTTGCTACGGGGTTTCACGGTTTGTCATTAGTTACGCTGCACTTCCTCCAGGTGACAGTAGATGCTGTTAGGAATGAGAATTCGCTGCTGTGATACAAAAAGCATAAGAACTTGCTTCCTTCTTTTCTAGGTGGTGGTACATCGTAGTGGCAACTCTCTCATATGACGTTTAATTTGTTCATATTGCACTACGCGTATACCAGTTGACTTGAAACAGGGCCTCAGTTAAACTGTAACGCAACAAGCTGGGTGACAGTGAGGAAAAGAAATGGAGCTTCTAAGGTACACTGCTAGACATTCTCTAAGGAATAGAGATGTTTTCGGATAGGAATAATCACAGGCAATCGCAGGCGACTTGAGACACAGTAGATACCTAGTAGAGGTTGAGTGGTATATTTATAACAAGAAATGGTACGTATTTCACCACATTTGAAAACAGGATAAAGACATAAATAACGTTCAAATTTGACACAGGTCAGACTTCCTACCTAAAGGTTGACATCAGATCCTCAGTAAGGAATACGCCCCTCTCGGGCTGTAATGCACGTTTTGCACGTATTATTCTTGCTGGCTACCAAACTGTTGGGCAATCCTTGGTGGAAGTTGTCCCACTGCTCTGTCAAGTTGGTTCGGGAAATTGGTATTGTTACAGAAACGTGTCTTTAGCCAAGAGTATCCCAGGCATCCTCTATACTTACAGGATTTCGTTCCTTGTGTAAGGTGGGAGTGTCGTTTTTATTTTTGTAAGTTATCGATGTGCACGTCAGAGTGAGAGCGAGTTATTTTACTGTTAAACAGTCTTTGGTATTGTTGTGACAGTCTTTGCCTCTGCGCAGTATGACTCATTCTTAGTTGCAGTATGGTAGGTGATGAATGTACTGAGTAGAGCTATGTTGATTGTGATTGTACGTGCAACATGAAGAGAGGTTTATTGTAGAGGACAACAAGGGTATATATATATATATATATATATATTCCTGGAAATGGAAAAAAGAACACATTGACACCGGTGTGTCAAACCCACCATACTTGCTCCGGACACTGCGAGAGGGCTGTACAAGCAATGATCACACGCACGGCACAGCGGACACACCAGGACCCGCGGTGTTGGCCGTCGAATGGCGCTAGCTGCGCAGCATTTGTGCACCGCCGCCGTCAGTGTCAGCCAGTTTGCCGTGGCATACGGAGCTCCATCGCAGTCTTTAACACTGGTAGCATGCCGCGACAGCGTGGACGTGAACCGTATGTGCAGTTGACGGACTTTGAGCTAGGGCGTATAGTGGGCATGCGGGAGGCCGGGTGGACGTACCGCCGAATTGCTCAACACGTGGGGCGTGAGGTCTCCACAGTACATCGATGTTGTCGCCAGTGGTCGGCGGAAGGTGCACGTGGCCGTCGACCTGGGACCGGACCGCAGCGACGCACGGATGCACGCCAAGACCGTAGGATCCTACGCAGTGCCGTAGGGGACCGCACCGCCACTTCCCAGCAAATTAGGGACACTGTTGCTCCTGGGGTATCGGCGAGGACCATTCGCAACCGTCTCCATGAAGCTGGGCTACGGTCCCGCACACCGTTAGGCCGTCTTCCGCTCACGCCCCAACATCGTGCAGCCCGCCTCCAGTGGTGTCGCGACAGGCGTGAATGGAGGGACGAATGGAGACGTGTCGTCTTCAGCGATGAGAGTCGCTTCTGCCTTGGTGCCAATGATGGTCGTATGCGTGTTTGGCGCCGTGCAGGTGAGCGCCACAATCAGGACTGCATACGACCGAGGCACACAGGGCCAACACCCGGCATCATGGTGTGGGGAGCGATCTCCTACACTGGCCGTACACCACTGGTGATCGTCGAGGGGACACTGAATAGTGCACGGTACATCCAAACCGTCATCGAACCCATCGTTCTACCATTCCTAGACCGGCAAGGGAACTTGCTGTTCCAACAGGACAATGCACGTCCGCATGTATCCCGTGCCACCCAACGTGCTCTAGAAGGTGTAAGTCAACTACCCTGGCCAGCAAGATCTCCGGATCTGTCCCCCATTGAGCATGTTTGGGACTGGATGAAGCGTCGTCTCACGCGGTCTGCACGTCCAGCACGAACGCTGGTCCAACTGAGGCGCCAGGTGGAAATGGCATGGCAAGCCGTTCCACAGGACTACATCCAGCATCTCTACGATCGTCTCCATGGGAGAATAGCAGCCTGCATTGCTGCGAAAGGTGGATATACACTGTACTAGTGCCGACATTGTGCATGCTCTGTTGCCTGTGTCTATGTGCCTGTGGTTCTGTCAGTGTGATCATGTGATGTATCTGACCCCAGGAATGTGTCAATAAAGTTTCGCCTTCCTGGGACAATGAATTCACGGTGTTCTTATTTCAATTTCCAGGAGTATATATATATATGAAGAGAAGTTTGAGGAGAGACTGCAGGACTCTCTGTCCCTTTGAATACATAATTCATTGTAAAATATTTGTCTCGGAGTATCGTTTTATAGGAATAGTTACGCTCCCAATCCGACCCGCCAGGTTAGCCGAGAGCGCTAATGCGCTGCGTCCTTGACTCGGGTAGGCACGCCAGCCGGGGATCGAATCCGCCCGGCAGCTTAACGACGGAGACCGGTGCGCCGGCCAGCCTGGATGTGGTTTTTAGGCGGTTTTCCACGTCCCACTAGGTGAATACTCTACTGGTCGCCACGTCCCGCCTCAGTTCCACGGCTCGCAGACTACTGAACACATTCGCACTATTCCATGGATTACACTAGATGCAGACAGCTGGGGCACACTGATTCCGTCCTGGGGGGTACAGGGTGGCGGCAGGAAGGGCATCCGGCCACCCCTTCAATTAAGCTTGCCAAATCTGATTAACCATGCCGACCCTGCGCCATTGCAGGGAGAAGGCAGAAGCAAAAGAAAGAAAGAAAGTTACTCTCCCACTGCTTGAAGAATGTTTATCATTAGGCATTATCACATTGCACCATATGGTATGCAACACTTTGATTATTGTTTGGAAATTTTGTTTAAAAACATAAATCTAGCTTAGCTGCTGCCTGCTTGCTTTTTGGTGTTATGCTTAAGATAAATCTACAACAACGTGGTCAAGATGCGAGGCAACTGGAAATTTTGATTAGGGTTAGATAATTGTTTTTCTTCCGTTGTGCATTTGATATAAAAACAAGTTGTATTCAGATCACTTACAGTTCAATTCAAATGAGGTTCTGCCTAATCAAAGGTTACCACATGATGGTGTGTGGGTACATAGTTTTGGTAATGCGTAGACTTCTTACAGAGTTGGAGGTAAATTTGTGCTTGATTTCATTCACAAACGTATAATGGGGAATTTACACTTGGAGTACGCATACCATTCGATACGTCCAGTATCTTCATTTTCCAGAGCGGCCGACACCTCAGCGATCTTATATGGGCGGGCGTTGTTGTCCATAAACAGAAAATCGGAACTTACCGCACCCTTATCAGACGGACATCATCCAGAATAATATCGTTACAATACCACTGTGCTGTGACGCTATCTCACGCAAAGATGTGCAACGGTGTTCGGCCACTGTGCGCAATATTTGTCCACACTATAGTGTCAAGACCATACCGATGACGCTCATGCTCATTCTGTTGTGATGTGTAACATGTTCCTCTCCCTCTCCACACCAAGTGGTGACCAGAATCACTTACCACATGGAAGCGGGTTCCGTCGGAGAACATTATTCTGGACTACTGTTGTTGACCCCAACCAATATGCTCCCCACACAAACAATCTTTATCTCGATGATGGCGTGGTTGAAGTGAGATGCATTTAACAGGTTTCGCCGCGCGGAGTGACCGCGCGGTAAGATTACGCTGCCGCTCCCGCCGGAGGTTCGAGTCCTCCGTTTGGCATGGGTGTGTGTTGTTCCTAGCATAAGTTAGTTGAAGTTAGTTTAAGTAATGTGTAAGTCTAGGGACTGATACCCTCAGCAGTTTGCTCCCCCAGGAATTCACAAACATTTGAATATTTTAAGGGGCTTCTGGACTATAAACCAGCCTGCTTTAAACGCTGCGAAACGGTTTTGAGAGACACTTGAGTCCGCAGCTCGTGGTCTAAAGACTAGAGTTGCTGCCTCTGGCTCATGGGGCCCTGGGTTCGATTCCCGGCCGGGTTGCGAATTTTCTCTGCCCGAGCACTGGGTGTTGGTGTTGTCCTCATCATTTCATGCCGGCCGGAGTGGCCGAGTGGTTCTAGGCGCTTCAGTCTGGAACCGCGTGACCGCTACGGTCGCAGGTTCGAATCCTGCCTCGGGCATGGATGTGTGTGATGTCGTTAGGTTGGTTAGGTTTAAGTAGTTCTAAGTTCTAGGGGACTGATGACCTCAGCTGTTAAGTCCCATAGTGCTCAGAGCCATCATTTCATCATCATCATCATTCGTGATTGGACTGTGGACAAAATTGGACTGCGTAAGAATTGGGGCTTAGTACGGGCGCTGATGACCGCGCAGTTGAGGGTCCCACAAAAGAAACATCATCATCAACAGACACGTGTGCAAGTACCGGTTGCAAAGTCGGCAGCAATCTGCCAAGGTGTGAGATGTCTTTTCCTCTTCGCCACTAGGACTACGTGTAGATCCATTTGCGGTGTTGTGTACGACCACCAGCATGCTTTCGCATACAATTTCCACCCTCAGCGACATGTTCAATCGCGAGATGACACATTTGGACACACCTATTACTGTGGCTACAGTAGTGACACTTCGACCGGTTTCGAGCCGGCCAACTGCTCGTCCGCGGTCGTAAGCTCTCAGTTGATAGACCTGTTGGCCGTACCGCAAGGAATGTCACACCTATCCGTTCCACAAGAACTTTCTTCAAACACCGTGCAGCATGAACTGTCCCTTTCACTATTATTGGTCGGATGTTCCGTAGCAATTGCGTGTTCCGTAGCAACTGATAGTTGTTCATTAGCAAATTTCAGTTGTTCCTTTGGCGATTGTCCAGTACCGTTATAAAGGAACTGGTATTGTGAAATCCAACATATATACAAATCCAAAATTCACGGTCCGCAGCTCGTGGTCGTGCGGTAGCGTTCTCGCTTCCCGCGCCCGGTTTCCCGGGTTCGATTCCCGGCGGGGTCAGGGATTTTCTCTGCCTCGTGGTGACTGGGTGTTGTGTGATGTCCTTAGGTTAGTTAGGTTTGAGTAATTCTAAGTTTAAGGGGACTGATGACCATAGATGTTAAGTCCCATAGTGCTCAGAGCCATGTGAACCAAAATTCACGTAATCCCACAACTTTGTACGCATTCATTACTGTGCGACTGAGTGGCAATACGCTGCCAATAGAGGGCAAGACAGTGGTAATGGCTAAGCTCACAAATGTAAAGGACAGAATTTAGCGGAAACTGTGGTGTTCTAAAAATTGCGAGTCGTCACAAGAAGTGACCAGTGTGGCGCGACTTATCCTGTGACATCAAAATGCGCCACACAGGAGATGCAGTGGTTGAACAGGTGGGGAGGGACGCGTGAAGGGATTGCCCAGCGCGCGGGCACGGCGCCTGGCGCGCTGTTTGTTTAGCGCTGGCGACGGCCAAGTGGATTACCAGGGACGGCGGGACGACCGTCCGTACGTTATGTTACGTTACGTTACGTTATGTTCTGCACTGCGCGGAGCCGCAGTGCGGATGAGTCTGCTGGCAAGTGCCCGCCTTGACTGTGGCTTCACTCACTCCCTGCATTGTACTTCCATTCCTGTGATGTGTACTATATACACTGAAGCTCCAAAGAAACTGGTAGAGGCATGCGTATTCAAATACAGAGATATGCAAACAGGCAGAATACATCGCTGCGGTCGGTAATGCCTATATAGGACAACAAGTGTCTGGCGCAGATGTTAGATCGGTTAGCGCTGCTACAGTGACAGGTTATCAAGATTTAAGTGGGTTTCAATGCTGTGATAGTCGGCGCACGAGCGACGGGACACAGCACCTCCGAGGTAGCGACGAAGTGGGGATCTTCCCGTGCGAGCATTTCAGGAGTGTACTATAATTATCAGGAATCCCGTAATACATCAAATCACCTACATCGCAGCGGCCGGAAAAAAATCCTGCAAGAACGAGACCAACGATGGCGAAAGAGAATCGTTCAATATGACAAAGTGCAACCCTTCCGCAAATTTCTACCGATTTCAGTTCTGGGCCATCAGCAGGTCTCGGCGTGCGAACGAAACATCATCGATACGGGCTTTCGGAGCCGAAGGCCCACTTGTGTACCCTTGATCACTGCACGGCACAAGGCTTTGCGCCTCGCCTGGGCCTGTCAACGTCTACATTGGACTTCAAAACGTTCAAATGTGCATGACTTCCTAAGGGACCAAACTGCTGAGGTCATCGGTCCGAAGACTTACACACTACTTAAACTAACTTATGCTAAGAACAACACACACACACACACACACACACACACATATGCCCGAGGGAGGACTAGAACCTTCGGAGGGAGGGGCCGCGCAATTCGTGACAAGGTGCCTCAAACCACGCGGCCACTCAGAGCGCCTTACGTTGCTCTGTTGATGACTGGAAACATGGTGCCTGGTCGGACGAGTCTCGTTCCTCATGAATCCATGGACCCCGCATGTCTGCAGGGGAATGTTCAAGCCGGTGGAGTCTCTGTAATGGTGTGGGGCGTATACAGTTGGAGCGATATGGGACCCCTGATAGGTCTAGATATGACTTTAACAGGTGACACGTACGTAAGCATCCTGTCCACCTGTGTCCACTCATGTCTATTGTGCACTCCGACGGACTGGGCAATTCCAGCAGGACAAGGCGACACCCTACAGTCCGGAATTGCTACAAAGTGGCTCCAGGAACATTCTTCTGAGTTTAAACGGTTTCGCTGGCCACCAAACTCGATTGAGAACATCTGGGATGCCTTGCAATGTGCTGTTCAGAGTGGTCTCGCGGTTCTAGGCGCTCAGTCCGGAACCGCGCAACTGCTACGGTCGCAGGTTCGAATCCTGCCTCGGGCATGGATGTGTGTGATGTCCTTAGGTTAGTTAGGTTTAAGTAGTTCTAAGTTCTAGGGGACTGATGACCACAGATGTTAAGTCCCATAGTGCTCACAGCCATTTGAAACTTTTTTTTTTTTTTTTTTTTTTTTTTTTTTTTTTTTTTTTTTTTTTGCTGTTCAGAAGAGATCTGTACCCCTCGTACCCTTAACGGTTTATGGACAGCCCTGCAGGATTCATGGTGTCAGTTCCCTCCAGTAGTACTTCAGCTATTAGTCGAGTCCAAGCCACGTCGTGATGCGGCACTTCTGCGTGCTCGCGGGGGCCCTACACGATATTAGGCACGTGTACCAGTTTCTTTGGCTCTTCAGTGTACCATTATTAGGAATTATGATGCAGTGTTTCTTCAGGTCTCCATACATATCCGAAGGAACAGAGCATCGTACTTCATAATAACAGAGGCAGTGTTATTTCGTATTTATACGCCAATACCAAGCCTCAACTCTTGATAAACACGTCCTTCCTGGATGGGAATATACATAACGTAAGAGTGCTGATTGTGACGCACGGACGACAAAATATGGAAGTTCGGGTCGACGTGAGTCGCGCACGGGTAGCCGAAGCCGTTAAGGCGACGGCTCACGTAAAGCGGAAAATGTGGGTTCGAGTGCTGTAATTTGGCCTAAAATGACACCTGCATGAAGGGTGCGTTAGAAGAGACTATATTGTCTTTGCTCAAGCACCAGTACCTTCGTTTATAGGCAGTTGCGTGGAATCTACTCATTCCCTCATCACTTGATTTGGGCCTCATGTCAGCCACGTAAATAACTACTTCTCCTTTAACTTGCAGTTTTTTCAACACGTTTTCAGTCAATCAGAGTGCCGTTCTTTCCGAACATATGAACACGTTGACAAACTTCCCGCTAACTTCCGTCTCGGGTACATTACGCGATCTTGTAGAAATCAGAAGTAAATTGGAGAGGAACTTATAGAGATTTTTGGTAAAAACGCATCTTTCAGGTCAGATTATGAAATCTAATGGAAACAGCAATCTTCCTCTTGGATTGAAGGTAAAGTGTCCGCAGCATCGGAATAAAACTGTAGATTTGTATGAATTACGAAGAAACAGAGACTACCCAGGTTTCGCATCACCCCAGTTCCCAGAACTCCTGTAGGCATGTTGACTGTGGGTATTGTATCACAGACACAGTCCCTCTGACTGTTCAGAGACGTCATTAAAACCGCTCAAAGATGTAAACAACCATGTATGAGCGGCGCCTATTAGACGGAGAGAGTCCGACAGCCGATCGGTTCCAGTCATTCCACCAGGAAGGATGTACACGGCTCGTGTTGTCTGTAGTTCAACCATGCCTAGACGGTCAATAACGCGGATCGATCGCGTCCGCATTGTTACTTTGTGCCAGGAAGTTCTCTCAACAAGGGAGGTGTCCAGGCCTCTCGGAGTGAAACAAAGCGATTTTGGTCGGACATGGACGAGATACAGAGAGACAGGAACTGTCGCTGATTTGCCTCTCTCAGGCAGCCCTAGGGCTACTACTGCAGTGGATAACCGCTACCTACGGATTATGGCTCGGAGGACCCCTGACAGCAACGCCACTACGTTGAATAATGCTTTTCGTGCAGCCACAGGACGTCGTGTTACGACTCAAACTATGCGCAACAGACTGCATGGTGCAACTTCACTCCCAATGTCAATGGCGAGATCCATCTTTGCAACTACGACACTATGCAGCGCGGTACAGATGGACCCAACAACAAGGCTAACGGACCAAATGGTTCAAATGGCTCTGAGCACTATGGGACTTAACATCTATGGTCACCAGTCCCCTAGAAGTTAGAACTACTTAAACCTAACTAACCTAAGGACAGAACACAACACCCAGCCATCACGAGGCAGAGAAAATCCCTGACCCCGCCGGAAATCGAACCCGGGAACCCGGGAGAGGGAAGCGAGAACGCTACCGCACGACCACGAGATGCGGGCGCTAATGGACCGCTCAGGATTGGCATCACGTTCTCTTCACCGATGAGTGTCAGATATGCCTTCAACCAGACAATCGTCGAAGACGTGTTTGGAGGCAACCTGTTCAGGCTGAACGCGTCAGACACACTGTCCAGCGAGTGCAGCAAGGTGGAGGTTGCATGCTGTTTTGGGGTGGCATTATTTGGGGCCGACGTACGCTGCTGGTGGTAATGGACGTCGTCGTAACGGCTGTGCGATAGGTGAATGCCATCCTCCGACCGATAGTGCAACCATATGGGCAGCGTATTGGTGAGACATTCGTCTTTATGGACGACAGTTCACGCCCCAATCGTGCACATCTTGTGAACCACTTCCTTCAGGATAACGACATCGCTCGACTAAAGTGGCCAGCATGTTCTCCAGACATGAACCCTATCGAACACGCCTGGGATAGATGATAAGGGCTGTTTATGGACAACGTGACCCACGAACCACTCTGAGGGATCTACGCCGAATCGCCGTTGAGGGGTGGGACAATCTGGACTAACAGTGCTTTGATGGACTTGTGGATAGCATGTCATGACGAATACAGGCATGCATCAGTGCAATCTGGACCACCACGTGTGAAGGTCTCGCTATATGGTGGCTCAACATGCAATGTGTGGTTTTCATGAGCAATAAAAAGGGCGGAAATGATGTTTATATTGATCTCTGTACAGTTTTCTGTAGAGGTTCCGGAACTCTCGGAACCGAGGTGATGGAAAACTTTTTTTGATGTGTGTATGTTTATAGTGGCAACAAAACAGGTAACACTGTACAAATTTGACGTGTCTGTCTTACTTTTTATTGCATATATACACTCCTGGAAATGGAAAAAAGAACACATTGACACCGGTGTGTCAGACCCACCATACTTGCTCCGGACACTGCGAGAGGGCTGTACAAGCAATGATCACACGCACGGCACAGCGGACACACCAGGAACCGCAGTGTTGGCCGTCGAATGGCGCTAGCTGCGCAGCATTTGTGCACCGCCGCCGTCAGTGTCAGCCAGTTTGCCGTGGCATACGGAGCTCCATCGCAGTCTTTAACACTGGTAGCATGCCGCGACAGCGTGGACGTGAACCGTATGTGCAGTTGACGGACTTTGAGCGAGGGCGTATAGTGGGCATGCGGGAGGCCGGGTGGACGTACCGCCGAATTGCTCAACACGTGGGGCGTGAGGTCTCCACAGTACATCGATGTTGTCGCCAGTGGTCGGCGGAAGGTGCACGTGCCCGTCGACCTGGGACCGGACCGCAGCGACGCACGGATGCGCGCCAAGACCGTAGGATCCTACGCAGTGCCGTAGGGGACCGCACCGCCACTTCCCAGCAAATTAGGGACACTGTTGCTCCTGGGGTATCGGCGACGACCATTCGCAACCGTCTCCATGAAGCTGGGCTACGGTCCCGCACACAGTTATGCCGTCTTCCGTTCACGCCCCAACATCGTGCAGCCCGCCTCCAGTGGTGTCGCGACAGGCGTGAATGGAGGGACGAATGGAGACGTGTCGTCTTCAGCGATGAGAGTCGCTTCTGCCTTGGTGCCAATGATGGTCGTATGCGTGTTTGGCGCCGTGCAGGTGAGCGCCACAATCAGGACTGCATACGACCGAGGCACACAGGGCCAACACCCGGCATCATGGTGTGGGGAGCGATCTCCTACACTGGCCGTACACCACTGGTGATCGTCGAGGGGACACTGAATAGTGCACGGTACATCCAAACCGTCATCGAACCCATCGTTCTACCATTCCTAGACCGGCAAGGGAACTTGCTGTTCCAACAGGACAATGCACGTCCGCATGTATCCCGTGCCACCCAACGTGCTCTTGAAGGTGTAAGTCAACTACCCTGGCCAGCAAGATCTCCGGATCTGTCCCCCATTGAGCATGTTTGGGACTGGATGAAGCGTCGTCTCACGCGGTCTGCACGTCCAGCACGAACGCTGGTCCAACTGAGGCGCCAGGTGGAAATGGCATGGCAAGCCGTTCCACAGGACTACATCCAGCATCTCTACGATCGTCTCCATGGGAGAATAGCAGCCTGCATTGCTGCGAAAGGTGGATATACACTGTACTAGTGCCGACATTGTGCATGCTCTGTTGCCTGTGTCTATGTGCCTGTGGTTCTGTCAGTGTGATCATGTGATGTATCTGACCCCAGGAATGTGTCAATAAAGTTTCCCCTTCCTGGGACAATGAATTCACGGTGTTCTTATTTCAATTTTCAGGAGTATATATATATATATATATATATATATATATATATATATATATATATATATATATATATATATGTGTGTGTGTGTGTGTGTGTGTGTGTGTGTGTGTGTGTGTGTGTGTTTGTGTGTGTGTGTGTGTCAATATAGACTTACAGCTTTTTTAAATCCACAAATACAGGCAGCGTGGCTCTACAAGTGAAGAGAGAGCTAGAGACGCACTGTTGGAGGGAAAGTGAAACTCTCAGGAAGGGGAGAAGGAAACGAATCAAAACTTCACTGGCCAGCATACGATGTTATTTCAGTGATTATAAAGTCGAATCACATCTACAAAGAACTTGGCAGTATGAGCCCACTTATCAGCATGACACTGCATCCGCCCTAGCCTGGATGCAGGCATTGATTCGTTTCTCCTGAGACCGGATTGCCTTTTACTACTGTAGCTGGTCCTTGACTTCCTGGACAAATACTGAAACGGAACTGACATCCGAGTTGGTGGCACACATGTTATATCGGGGACAGGTCAGGGGATCTTACTGTACACGGGAGTACCCCAACATCAAACAGACAATTGGCAGAGACATGTGCCATGTGTGGACGAGCATTGGCTGCTGAAAATCGCCACACCACGATACTGTTGAGTGAGACGTAGCACATGAGGAGCACAATGTCCGTGACGTATCGTTATGCCGTCAGAGTTCCCTCAGTCACTACCACCTGTAAACTGACGTCATACCCGACGGCGCCACGCACAATGACGTTGTGCTTCTCCAGAACGTTGGAAGTGTGGAGTTGTCCTCATGTCGCCACCATACTAGCAAAGGATGGACAGCAGGACCGCAGTTCATCGCTGAACACAATGCAAAGCCTTTCATCAGCAGTACATGCTTCCCAGTCAAGGTACCTTTCCAAACGCAGCCGTTTGTGTTGTAGTTTCGAAGGCAGCCTCCGCATGGGACAGTAATTCTCTAGTCCGGCTGTTGCTGGTCTCTGACCGACTGTGCAGAGTGACGAAGGTTGTTCCAGGCAGTCCACAGCTTATTGTTGGATGGCAGATGGACGTGTGAAGGAGTTAGGATGTGCCTGGTGCCCCGGCCCGAGTGGCCGAGCGGTTCTAGGTGCTACAGTCTGGAGCCGCGCGACCGCTACGGTGGCAGGTTCGAATCCTGCCTCGGGCATTGATGTGTGTGATGTCCTTAGATTAGTTAGGTTTAAGTAGTTCTAAGTTCTAGGGGACTGATGACCAAAGAAGTTAAGTCCCATAGTGCTCAGAGCCATTTGAACCATTTTTTGTGCCTGGTGCACAATACGATGATCAAAAGTGTTCGGCCAGAGCCTTGACGACTTGTGTGCATGTTCTCATGTTCCTATGCAGCCCAGCGGAAAGTCAAACCCCATAAATCATGGCACTGGATGTTTTGATCACTCATCTTAGTGGAGATCCACAACGAGCCCCAGTTCGAATTCAATTAACGCCATCTCACATGAGTGCATGGATTCTCCGTGTCCTCCAAACTGACCACTCAGCATGTGACGCTGTTCACTCCCCTAACATCCTTTACATTAAACATACATAACGTAAAGCACACTGACGGACGTTGTACCTGTCACAGAGAATTGCATCTATAATCGTTTACATACCCACCGACTGTGTATACGTGTACGAAGTTAAATTGACATCTGACCATGTCCACTGGGTGCTTCACATTTATTGTCACGCTGTGTATTATTGACTGAAGAGCCAAAGTAACTGGTACACCCCACGAGCACGCAGAAGTACCGCAAAACTACATGCCATGGACTCATCTACTGGCTGAGGTAGTGCCAGAGGGAAATGACAGCATGAATCGCGCGGGACTGTCCATAAATCTGTAAGACTATCAGGTGGTGGAGATCCCTTCTGAACAGCACGTTGCAAGGCATCCCATATATGCTCAATAATGTTCATGTGTGGGAAGTTTGGTGGCCAATGGAATTGTTTAAACTCGTAAGAGTGTTCCTGGGGCCACTCTGTAGCAATTCTGGACGTGTGGGGTGTCGCATTGTCCTGCTGGAATTGCACAAGTTCGTCGGAATGCAAAATGGACATGAGTGGATGCAGGTGTTTAGACAGGATGCTTACGTACGTGTCACCTGTCCGAGTTGTATCTAGACGCATCAGCGATCCCATATCACTCAACTGCACACGCCCTGCACCATTACAGAGACTCTACCAGCTTGAACAGTCCCTTGCTGACAAGCAGGGTCCATGGATTCATGAGGTTGTCTCCATACGCGTACATGTCCATCCGCTCGATACAATTTGAAACGAGACACGTCCGACCAGGCTACTTGCTTCCGGTCATCAATAGCCCAATGTCGGTGTTGACGGGCGCAGCCGAGGCGTAAAGCTTTGTGTCGTGCAGTCATCAAGGGTACACCAGTGGGCCTTCGGTTCCGAAAACCCATATCGATGATGTTTCGTTGATTGGTTCGCACGCTGACACTTATATAGGCGTTGATGACCACCGCGCCGTATTTTGCCTGTTGGCATATCTCTGTATTTGAATACACAAGTCTATGAAACTTTCTTTGGCGCTTCAGTGTGTACGGGAAAGGTTGAAATCTGCGGCAACTTGCGGAAGGGTTGCACTTCTCTCACGGCGAACGATTCTCTTCCCTCGTCGTTGGTCCCGTACTTGGAAGATCTTTTTCCAGCCTCAGCGATGTTGGAGATTTGACGTTTTACCTGATTCCTGATATTCACGGTACACGCGTGAAATGGTCGTACGGGAAAATCCCCACTTCGTCGCGACCTTGGAGATGCTGTGTCCCATCGCTCGTGCGCCGATTATAGCACCAAGTTCAAACCCACTTAAATTTTGGTAACCTGTCATTGTAGCAGCAGTAGGGAATCTAACAACTGCGCCAGGCACATTTTGTCTTACATAGGCGATGATGACCGCAGCGCCGTATTTTGCGTGTTTACATATCTCTATATTTTGATACACAAGTCTATGACAGTTTCTTTGGCGCTTCAGTGCGTAAGGGCGAAGCTGATATCTGCAAATAGGGTTTTAAGCTGCGAAACATTTCCATGGGCAGATATGGACTCTGATCGTAATTTATTAAGTCTGAAGAGGAGATTACAACTGAAGATATAGTAGAAAGGTAGGAAATGTAACCTGGATAAATGAAAAGATGAGAGTTTCAAAGGCAGCTCTAGGTAACGCTTAACTTCGAGGGTAAATGATTGCAACAGAGGATGAGTGGGAACCTTTGCTACCTGGAATAGGGAAGGTAGAGTACGAACAGTTAGGCAAAAAGATAAAGCCCTCTATAAATCCTACACAATACGAGATATTAAATTTACCTGATGAAACAAGAAAATATAGAAATGTAGAAAACATAGCGGGCAATACGCAATAAACACGTCTATAAAATACAAAGTAATCAATCAGAAATTACTACAGGAACATTCCAAAGCTATAAAAACTCTTGGCTCGAGGGACCTATGGGGATGAGACAGATAACTAAGTACATCAAGAACATACATGGAAAATCGTTATCAACTGATGAGGAAGTCTGAAAGAAAGCTTGTACATTTCGTGCCTTTCGCATTCTGTACTATGCTGTCAATGCTGAATACTCGAGTCTGCTTTACATAACGATAATGGTTTACAGCTCTTTACCTGTAGTCGATACCACAGCTGTCTACAAATGGGAAACATGTTAGTCCATTCCACAATAACAAAAGCCTCCATGCTTCGATAATCCACTCTCGTAAAAATTTTGGTGCGTGTGAAAAAGGTGTGTCTGTCAATAGCTTTCAAATTTATCCAGCTTTTACTCTCTTCGGAAGCACAACAATTATTTTGTTTCAAAAGCGAATGGAACTTTTCCAGTTTCAAAAATTTCACTCAGCTGCTTATATACATCTTACTCCGTTGTTTACTTGATACCCGTTACAGTATTGCAAATACCTGTTCATTTCTTCCTCCTGAGCTTCAGCACAACTATTTGGAAATCAGTGATAACGACTTTGAAGTGCAGATATTTTTATACGAGGTACTTTAACATGTACACGCACCACCGTGCTCATCTTTTTTTCTCTGCGTTGAACGGTCTTCCCACAAACACGTCACAAACTTTACGACCCGATGTTCACTGCACCGTTATACTGCGCCAGTAAGTGGACTACGGCTACGGCTATGCCTCCACACTTCAATACCTGACCTGCTGAACAGGGGAAAATAAACATTAATGGCTTGCTCTTGCAACAAGTTCTTGGAGGTATTACAACACCTGAAAAACATACGACTTACAAAGGCTGCAATTATTGGTCTACATATGACGTACTGATGTAGTGTTGTTGGGTTCATGGTCCTCAGTCAGCACGAGAAACATCTACATTTATACTCTTTGCACCCTGCACATACAGGGTGGTCCATTGATCGTTACCGGGCCAAACATCTCACGAAATAAGCGTCAAACGAAAAAACTACACAGAACTAAACTCGTCTAGCTTGAAGGGTGAAACCGGATGGCGCTATGGTTGGCCCACTAGATGGTGCTGCCATATGTCAAACAGGTATCAACTGCGTTTTTAAAATAGGAACCCCCATTTTTATTACATATTCGTGTAGTACGTAAAGAAATATGAATGTTTTAGCTGGACCACTTTTTTCGCTTTGTAATAGATGGTGCTGTAATAGTCACAAAACTATGGCTCACAAATTCAGACGAATAGTTCGTAACAGGTAGGTTTTTCAAATTAAAATACAGAACATAGGTACGTTTGAACATTTTATTTTGGTTGTTCCAGTGTGATACATGTACCTTTGTGAACTTATCATTTCTGAGAACGCATGTTGTTACAGCGTGATTACCTGTAAATACCACATTAATGCAATGAATGCTCAAAATGATGTCCGTCAACCTCAATGCATTTGGCAATACGTGTAACGACATTCCTCTCAACAGCGAGTAGTTCGCCTTCCGTAATGTTCGCACATGCATTGACAACGCGCTGACGCATGTTGTCAGGCGTTGTCGGTGGATCACGATAACAGATATCCTTCAGCTTTCCCCACAGACAGAAATCCGGGGAAGTCAGATGCGGTGAACGTGCGGGCCATGGTATGGTGCTTCGACGACCAATCCACCTGTCATGTAATATGCTATTCAATACCGCTTCAACCGCTCGCGAGCTATGTGCTGGACATCTATCATGTTGGAAGTACATCGCCATTTTGTCTTGCAGTGAAACATCTTGTAGTAACATCGGTAGAACATTACGTAGGAAATCAGCGTACATTGCACCACTTAGATTTCCATCGATAAAATGGGGGCCAATTATCCTTCCTCCCATAATGCCGCACCATACATTAACCCGCCAAGGTCGCTGATGTTCCACTTGTCGCAGCCATCGTGGATTTTCCGTTGCCCAACAGTCCATATTATGCCGGTTTACGTCACCGCTGTTGGTGAATGACGCTTCGTAGCTAAATAGAACGCTTGCAAAAAAATCTGTTATCGTCCCGTAATTTCTCTTGTGCTCAGTAGCAGAACTGTACACGACGTTCAAAGTCGTCGCCATGCAATTCCTGGTGCATATAAATACGGTACGGGTGCAATCGATGTTGATGTAGCATTCTCAACACCGTTGTTTTAGAGATTCCCGATTATCGCGCAGTTTGTCTGCTACTGATGTGCGGATTAGCCGCAACAACAGCTAAAACAATTACTTGTACATCATCATTTGTTGTAGGTCGTGGTTGACGTTTCATTTGTGGCTGAACACTTCCTATTTCCTTAAATAGCGTAACTATCCGGCGAACGGTCCGGACACTTGGATGATGTCGTCCAGGATACCGAGCAGCATACATAGCACACGCCCGTTGGCCATACATCAACACGATATCGACCTTTTCCGCAATTGGTAAATGGCCCATTTTAACACGGGTAATGTTTCACGAAGCAAATACCGTCCGCATTTGTGGAGTGTTACGTGATACCACGTACTTATATGTTTGTGACTAGTCAGCGCAATCTACCACAAAGTGAAAAAAGTGGTCCAACTAAAACAGTCATATTTCTTTACGTACTACAAGAATATGTAATAAAAAATGGGGGTTTCTATTTTAAAAAACGCAGTTGATATCCGTTTGACCTATGGCAGCGCCATCTAGCGGGCCAACCATAGCGCCATCTGGTTTCCCCCTACAAGCAAGCAAGCAAGACGAGTTTCCTTCTTTGTAGTTTTTTCGTTTGATGCTTATTTCGTGAGATTTTTTGCCCGGTCGCTATCAATGGACCACCGTGTATATAGCATATAATGCATAAGGCTTCAAATGGCTCTGAGCACTATGGGACTTAACTGCTGTGGTCATCAGTCCCCTAGAACTTAGAACTACTTAAACCTAACTAACCTAAGGACATCACACACATCCATGCCCGAGGAAGGATTCGAACCTGCGACCGTAGCGGTCACGCGGTTCCAGACTGAAGCGCCTAGAAACGCACGGCCACTCCGGCCGGCCATAGGGCTTCGCTAGATACTCGGACGGACGTACGTACGTCACGTTACATTCTGTAATTCTGTAATATCAGTCACTACAGGTCCCAAGCTAAGGAAGACTGCATCAAAATTTCTTCATTCTGCCTTACTCATAAACCAGCATTCAATATTTAATTCCCTCGTCGTGAACAAATGTACGAAAGAAAGCAGCAGCGCCAATAGAAAGATACACGCTGTATACTTACGGAGTGGATCACTGTGGAAATGATTCTAAACGCGTGAATTTCCCGTTCGTAGTTCCAAAGGGTGACGACACTAATGGAAGTTAGTAAACACTCATTATCTTCTGTTAGCTATGGTTCTGGTTCGAAGCTCAAAGGAAATTCTCAGAAACACAAAGTGTTGTAACTGTACATCAAAGTGAGTCAACACAGCCCAAATTGCAGGTATTTGCTAATTCAAGAGAAAACTCAAACAGCCAAACCTGGCTGAACTCAACAGTTCCTCGAAGTGCATAAATTGCGAAATGCAAAATACCCCTAGCGCCGGCAGTGCGACTGTCGTTTGTTTGAACTTCAGGTTAGAACAGATACTCCAGGTATCTGTATCAGTAAAGAAGGAAGAAAATTTATTCTTCTTGTCTTAAGTGATGACTACTTTATTAACTGCCATTGCCCGGCGCTTTCCGTCATCAGTTATGCAGGAAACGGAAACAAATGCACTTATACACTACAATCGAAGCAATATTTACTTTTTTTTTAAACTTTTAACTGCTGTATAGAAATTATAAAAGTTAAGCTGTTACGCCGGCTGCTGTGGCCGAGCGGTTCTAGGCACTTCAGTCGGGAATCGCTCTGCCTCGGGCATGGATGTGTGTGATGTCCTTAGGTTAGTTAGGTTTAAGTAGTTCTAAGTTCTAGGGGACTGACGACCTCAGATGTTAAGTCCCATAGTGCTCAGAGCCATTTGAACCATTTTAAGCTGTTACAAAATCACTATAATGTTACATTACACCGAAAACCGGCAGCAAACAACACGTTTGTCACCACTGCACCGGTTAGCTTCAGTTACAGTTCCATGAAGAACGATCTATGCTGCGTCCAGTCTTACAGTGACGGGCAGAAGAAAACATCAACCGTATCTTCTTCAGTTGCGTAAATCTGCGTGGTGCTACGTATCGTCGATTGTAAAACCTGCCTAAACTGAACAGTCCCCGAGGAACGTGGCGTAGTTATTACTGCGACCAAACTGCAGGGCATTAAGTCTCTTATACATTCCAGAACGTTTCGGACTTGCCATGACAAGCGTTCATCCATCCTGAGGTAAGTCCAAACTGGAGACTGCTGGTGCACGACGGTGATTCTGCGCTGAAGAAAAACCGCCACGGTGGTGCACGCGCATTTGCTTTCGCTTCGTGACCGCCGACTGTCGAATTTAGCGTCCCTTGCTGAAAATGCTCAAAATGTGGCGCGCAGGCGCATCCGCAAGCGCTGAACTCGTCGAACTGCGGGCCTGCTGCCATAAAAATCAGTTATCAAAATAACAAAATGAATTCTCGCTGGAGTGTAAAAATTTGGTATTCTGAAGATATTAGAGAACTCCGGTGGTCCAAAACTTCACCAATGGACCCCGATGATTTCTTGAGAAAGACAGAATTTTACACCTAATGTCACGTCCAGGAACAGTTAAGTTTTTAAACCCAAGAACCTCATTACCACTGCCAAGAACTGCTGATAAAATATCTTCAACCATCAGCTTCGATCCACAGACCCTCATTGAGTTTTTAAAAGCATTTACAACATCATATTAGACCAGGGCCGGCCAGAAATTCTGCACGCGTGCGGTGCTCCTGCACGTGTGCAACTTCCGGGTCACAGCGTGCACGCCTCAGCCGTCAGCGTCCATGTAGTGCACGTTTCTACGCACAGATGTCGCTTTATCCACTTGCTGGGATACTCTGTACCGGTGCATGCTAGTGCTCTTTCCACAGCTTGCATGCCAACCATGGGAAGGTATTTCGCCTATTAAACATTTAAAATACTGTTACAGTCTGCTCATTGAGACGTCTACTTTTATGTTAACAGTTTAACCCAGTAGGACAAGTAATACAGTTAACAACCGTGGGTTTTTATTAAGGCAGCTTGACTGACGGCACGTAAATACGCGTAGTGTTTTTGATCTAGTGTTTAAGAAAGAGAGCACTTAGCGACTTCCAACGAACCTTAGTCATGATTTCAAATAACATTAAACTAATGCAAGGTTTCCTATAACTAATTCTCGGTGCCCTGAGTTATACCCACATAATTTCTGTCTCACTGACCTCTGAACAGAATGACAACCGCAGACCTCTCGATGATGACCTGTACCATTATTGCTATATCTTTCATCAGTTCCGTCTGAAATCTGCATAATAACCGACAATTAGATGACTGTTATGTTTTATCGACTTCAGCTGAACGTAGCCCTTCACACATTTTTTTTTAAAGAACCTAAATGTAAGTATACAACAATCGGTTTAATGACCAATTTTCCTTATAATAATGTAACATGGAGCAGAATGAGGCAATAGTGCACAGTTACTAAACAATAACTTTTAATTATGAAAGGAATAAATCCAAACACGTTTATCACTGGTCATGAGAAATGATATAGCTAATATCGGGCACAAAAGCACGGCTCATTGACTAACGCAAGCAGTTGCGGGAGATTTTCAACACTGATGCCTGATCAAAACGACTGAGAACATAGATCTTCCGTTCTTTGCTTTTTCACAGTACCTGCCATTTCTCAGTACTTCTCTGTTAAAGTTACGGTCACCAGGGGTAAACGAGACTGGGTATGTTGCGCTCTTGCTTGTACCACATAAACAGGGAAGAGGAGCCGCCGCCGTTCATTTAGGACACATGCCTAATAACAGATGTCGCTGTCGCACACGTGCGCACATGTGCAGCACTTCCGCACGTCTGCACACTGTGCAGCGTTTGGCCGGCCCTGTATTAGACGATGTAAGACGTATGGCGTCAGATAGTAAAACCTAGAAAATTTGTCCCTGATGGCGCATAGTAATATAAATTACATCAAATTTTTTACTGTGGGCATCTACAACTGTTCAATTACACCACATCTACGCGGATATATATATTTGATTATTAATTTATATCAATTACTTCGTCTAGGTGATCACGGTGGACCTCATGTTGTCAAGACGATGTTATGCCTCCGATTACCTTATTTTAAATAGGACTACCGACACCTCGTCGCAGACAAGGAATGCTGGGTTATCTAATGGTTGAAATGAATTATGAAATAAATAGTAGCTCTGAAGATTTGGCCCTAAAGATGCGAAAATACGAGGGCGGTTCAGAAAGTAACCTCCGATTGGTCACAGTGCGGGTTGTGGGGGGAGTAGCGACGCCATCTGTGCGTTCACGCATTCAACAGGTCAGTCGGCATCAAGCCGTGGTCGAGTGAACGTCGTACCTGCGCTAGTTTAGTTTTTGTGGCAGTTTGAAATGTATGCTGCAATAGAAAACCCCGCCAAATGTGAAGTGCGTGCTGTCATAAGGTTTTTTACAGCCAAAGGATATTCTGCAGCAGCTATTCATCGTGAGCTTTGTGCCGTGTACGGACCAAGAGTTATGAGTGAAGGAGTTGTCCGTGAATGGGTACGTTTATTTAAAAGTGGACGAGAAAACGTTCATGATGAAGAGAGGAGTGGTAGACCATCATTGGTGACTGACGAACTCGTTCAGACAGTTGATGCAAAAGTTCGTGAAAATCGACGTTTCTCAATGTCGGAGTTGTCTACTGGTTTTCCAAAGATTTCTAAGACTCTCTTGTACGAGATAGTGACAGCAAGATTGGGTTACCGTAAGTTCTGTGCACGATGGGTGCCCAAAATTCTTACCGACCACAACAAAACTCAAAGAATGGCCTCTGCATTAGACTTTCTGTCACGTTATGAGGACGAAGGAGAACCATTGATAAACAGAATCGTGACCGGTGACGAAACCTGGATTAAGTACGTGAACCCTGAGACAAAAGAACAATCAAAGATGTGGGCACATTCAAATTCGCCTACCAAACCAAGAAAAGTCTCGCAAGATTTTTCTGCCAGAAAACGGATGGCAACGGTGTTTTGGGATGCCAAAGGGGTGTTGTTGGTTGAATTCATGGAACGTGGTACGACCATTAATCAAGACGTGTACTGTGAAACAATAAAAAAGTTACGACGGGCTATACAGAACAAAGGCCGTGGTATGCTGACTTCCGGTATCGTTTTTTTGCACGATAACGCCCGTCCTCACTCTGCTCGCAGAACAACGGCCCTTCTTGAGTCCTTCAAGTGGGACGTTATCAACCATCCACCTTACAGCCCAGACCTGGCGCCAAGTGATTATCACCTCTTCATGCATTTGAAGAAATGGCTCGGGTCACAGCGGTTTGATGACGACGAAGAGCTCAAAGATGCGGTCACAGGCTGGCTCCAGGCACAAGCGGGTGATTTTTATGCAGAAGGAATTTCAAAGCTTGTGAAGAGATACGATAAGTGCCTCAATCGCTATGGAGACTATGTAGAAAAATAGTGCAAAGATGTAGTTGTAAGATGTATATATTAAAATATTTTTGTTTAACTTGGTGTATTTTTTTAAATCAACCGGAGGTTACTTTCTGAACGGCCCTCGTAGTTAGGTCATAAATAAAGATTTATCATACACATGATGCGGTCGTGAACTGTGCCGCACAGTGCTCTCGCTTATGCTGCATCAACAGTCAGCATGGACGTCGCGAACGTTTTGTAGAACGCATCCACGTACCAGAAGTGAAATTAAACGCTTATAGGACTCAATTTATAGCTGCTGGACGCAGCGAGAAAGGTGCCGAGGGAAAAGCAGGCAGCGTGATCCAGGCACACAGTCATATAATACGAGGTCAGTTCAAAAAATTCCGTAATATTCGTCATTTCGCGCCAATGGTGTGCTAGAGCGAAGTGCGGTCGGCATCCCTGCACGCGGCTGCCCTTTATGAGTAAATGCCGGAAGTTTCATTGTTGTATGTAGGTCAGTTATAGTTCAGTGCCGTATTGAGTAGAACGTCGTGTCGCACAGTTTGCAAATTTCGAGATGGCAGAGATAGAGAAGCAACGCGTCTGCATTCAATTTTGTGTGAAACTCACGAAAACCATTAGAGAGAGACACACCAAATGATGCGGAAAGCATACGGTGGTGAGTACTTCAGCCGTACTCGTTGTTACGAATGGTTCACACGGTTTAAAAATGGCCGTACTGGCGTTACAGATGATCCTCCTCCAGGACGCCCTTCGACGTTTACCGACGACGCTCACGTCAGGAACTTCAACGGAATTGCCAGAAGAACGCAACATTTCAGTTGGATCATGTCATGAAATCCTGACTCAGCATTTTGGAATGTATCGTGTTGCCGCCAAGTTCGTCCCACAGCTCATGAATAAGGAGTAGAAAGCTCTTCGCCTCGCCGTCTGTGAAGAGCTTTTGGATCACGCAAATGAGAACGAGATGTTAAAAAATGATTCAAATGGCTCTGAGCACTATGGGACTTAACATCTATGGTCATCAGTCCCCTAGAACTTAGAACTACTTAAACCTAACTAACCTAAGGACATCACACACATCCATGCCCGAGGCAGGATTCGAACCTGCGACCGTAGCAGTCGCGCGGCTCCGGACTGAGCACCTAGAACCGCTAGACCACCGCGGCCGGCGAGGTGTTCCTTAAGAGAATCACAACTGGTGATGAGACAAGGGTCTACTGTTATGAAATGGAGACCAAGGTTTAATCTTCACAATGGGTCGGCAAAGGTTCTCCATGAAACTTCCTGGAAGATTAAAACTGTGTGCCGGACCGAGGCTCGAACTCGGGAACTTTGCCTTTCGCGGGCAAGTGGTCTACCATCTGAGCAGATTCGCAGGAGAGCTTCTGTAATGTTTGGAAGGTAGGAGACGAGGTACTGTCAGAAGAAAAGCTGTGAGGACGGGGCGTGAGTCGTGCTTGGGTAGCTCAAATGGTAGAGCAGTTGTCCGCGAAAGGCAAAGGTCCCGAGTTCGACTCTCGGTCCGGCACACCGTTTTAATCTGCCAGGAAGTTTCATATCAGCGCACACTCCGCTACAGAGTGAAATTCTCATTCTGGTAACATTCCCCAGGCTGTGGCTAAGCCATGCCTGCGAAATATCCTTTCTTTCAGGAGTGCTAGTTCTGCAGGTTCGCAGGAGAGCTTCTGTGAAGTTTGGAAGTTAGGAGATGAGGAACTGGCAGAAGTAAAGCTGTGAGGACGGTTCAGATGGTAGAGCACTTGCCCGCGAAAGGCAAATGTCCCGAGTTCGAACCGCGGTTCGGCACGCCGTTTTAATCTGCCAGGAAGTTTCATATCAGCGCACACTCCGTTGCAGAGTGAAAATCTCATTCTGGAAGGATCTCCATGTCCAAAAAACAGCTCGTCAGGTAAGGTCAAATGTCAAAGCCATGAAAGAGGGTGTTTGTTTTAACTGTTATTCTGTAGCTCGATGAGACTGGTAGTGCCACACAGTCATCAAGAGCTGCGTACTTCGAGGCGAGGGTTAATCGAGTCCTCGTAGGTATTCCACTGACCAGGAGTATTACGGCCAAATGGAAAGCTGTCGACGCAGTGTTTGCCAGCAGATGGGGACCGCACGCACTGCCGGCTCCCCGCCTGATGAGACCAGCTGGCGCTGACCACGCGGCGCTGCGACAGCGGGCGGCGGCTGCCGCCGCACGCACCCGCCGCGGCTTTCAGCGGTTCCATTTCGGAACTGTCGATTGCAGAGAGCCCGCCGCCGGCGATCGCAGACACCGCCCCCACGATCGCCGCCCCACCATCCCAGTGGGGGCTGACCCCTGGGGGCGGCCGGCGATTGCAAAAGCGACCGGACTGGCAGACCCATCTCGCGCTCGGCAAAGCCGTTAAACGGCTGCTGGTTGCACCGTGGCGTGTTGTGCTGCGTAGGCGTGTGTGCCACACACACATACACACACACACACACACACAGCACCGCGGGCCGGTTAGCAGAGCGGCGGTTTGTTTGGACGCGGCGCTCATAGCCGCTCGCCAATTGTCTCGCTCCACTACCTAACAGCGCCGAACACTTTGAGCTCTTCAATTAGTGCGGTGCGTGCGTGCAATCAGATGAAAGCGAGTCAGACAGAAATTCTGTATGGAAAAAGAAATACCGCGTTGTGTTGATGGCACAAAGAGCGAGGAAATTAATAACCAAAATGAAAAAAAAAAAAAAATTCTGTGTGAGCAGTTCGGATCGCTGCCGCAGATTTTTTTGTGAAAACAGCGCGGTAAAATCATAACAAATTATTCGTATTACTATGTATAAGGAGCGATCAAAAACTTTCCGTTTGAGTGTGTTGGCTGCAGCGTGTATGCAAAGTAGTGCGATTCCCATGAGGATGTACAGGGTGAACCATCGATCATGACCGGGCCAAATATCTCACGAAATAAGCGTCAAACGAAAAATCTACAAAGAACGAAAGTCGTCTAGCTTGAAGGGGGAAACCAGATAGCGCTATGGATGGCCCGCTAGATGGCGCTGCCATAGGTCAAACAGATATCAATAGCGTTGTTTTAAATAGGAACCCCCATCTTTATTACATATCCGTGTAGTACGTAAAGAAATATGAATGTTTTAGTTGGACCCCTTTTTTCGCTGTAATAGTCACAAACATATGGCTGTCAATTTTAGACGAACAGTTGGTAACAGGTACGTTTTTTAAATTAAAGTGCAGAATGTAGGTACGTCTGAACATTTTATTCCGGTTGTTCCAATGTGATACATTTGCCTGTGTGAACTTATCATTTCTGGCAACGCATGCTGTTACAGCGTGATTACCTGTAAATACCACATTTATGCAATAAATGCTCAAAATGATGTCCGCCAACCTTAATGCATTTGGCGATACGTGTGACGACATTCCTCTCTACAGCGAGTAGTTCGCCTTTAGTAATGTACGCACATGCATTAACAATGCGCTGACGCATGTTGTCAGGCGGTGTCGGTGGATCACGATAACAGATATCCTTCAACTTTGCCCACAGAAAGAAATCCGGGGGCGTCAGAGCCGGTGAACGTGCGGGCCATGGTATGGTGCTTCGACGACCAATCCACCTGTCATGAAATATGCTATTCAATACCGTTTCAACCGCACGCGAGCTACGTGCCGCACATCCATCATGCTGGAAGTACATCGCCATTCTGTCATGCAGTGAAAGATCTTATAGTAACATCGAACATTACGTAGGAAATCAGCATACATTGCACCACGTAGATTGTCATCGATAAAATGCGGACCAATTATCCTTCCTCCCATAATGCCGATTCATACATTAACCAGCCAAGGTGGCTAATGTTCCACTTGTCGGAGCCATCGTGGATTTTCCGTTGCCCAATAGTGCATATTATGCCGTTTTACGTTACCGCTGTTGGTGAACGACGCTTCGTCGCTAAACAGAACGCGTGCAAAAAATCTGTCATCGTCCCGTAATTTCTCTTGTGCCCAGTGGCATAACTGTACACGACGTTCAAAGTCGTCGCCATGCAATTCCTGGTGCATAGAAGTATGGTACAGGTGCAATCGATGTAGATGTAGCATTCTCAACACCGACGTTTTTGAGATTCCCTATTCTCGCGCAATTTGACTGCTACTGATGTGCGGATTAGCCGCGACCGGAGACTTGGATTATGTCGTCCAGAATACCGAGCACCATACATATCACGCGCCCGTTGGGCATTTTGATCACAATAGCCATACATCAACATGATATCGACATTTGCCGCAATTGGTAAACGGTCCATATTAACACGAATAATGTGTCACGAAGCAAATACCATCCGTACTGGCGGAATGTTACGTGATACCACGTACTTATACGTTTGTGACTATTACAGTGCCATCTATCACAAAGCGAAAAAAGTGGTCCAACTAAAAGATTCACATTTCTTTACGTTCTACACGAATATGTAATAAAAATGTGGGTTCCTATTAAAAAAAAACGCAGTTGATATCCGTTTGACCTGCGGCAGCACGATCTAGCGGACCAACGATAGCGCCATCTGGTTTCCCCCTTCAAGCTACACGAGTTTCGTTCTTTGTACTTTTTTCGTTTGATGCTTATTTCGTGAGATATTTGGCCCGGTCACTATCAATGGACCACCCTGTATAAGCGCCGACATGTAGCCAAGGAATTAGTGTGGCTTTCGTGATTCTCCCAAAAGCGTGTGGCAAATGCGGAAACATGAACTGTGGCGACGTTATTACCAAATGCATTACAAAGAGGACTAACGTGCTGTTAATCTTTTCTTTTCTGAACTACACTGAGGTAAAGAAATTCATGGGGTAGCGTACTGCACGTTTACAGATGGCGAGAGTATCGCTGCAGAACGTATGAAAGGGCAGTGCGTTGACTGAACTGTCAACTGTACGCAGGTGATCCATGTGAGAAGGCTTCCGACGTGATTATGGCCGCACGACGGGAAGTAACAGGCTCTGAACGCTGAATGGTAGTTGGGGTTAGTCGCTTGGGACATTCCGTTTCAGAAGTTGTTAGCCAATTCAACAGTCCGAGATGTGTCAAGAGTGTACCGAGAATACCAAATTTCAGATACTGCCTCTCACCATGGACAACGCAGTGGCCGGCGGCCTTCATTTAACGACCGAGGTGGCATAAAGTTCCCCTACTAACGGGCAAGCAGCTCTGCATGAAATAACCGCAGAAATCAATGTGGGATGTACGAAGAACGTGTCAGTCAGGACAGTCAGGCGAAATTTGGCTTTATGGAGTTATGGCGGCAGACTGCCGACGCGCGTGCCTTTGCTAACACCACGACATCGCCTGCACCACACGTTCTGGGCTCGTAACCATATCAGTTGCATTCTACGAGGGCAGTTCAATAAGTAATGCAACACATTTTTTTTTCTGAAACAGGGGTTGTTTTATTCAGCATTGAAATACACCAGGTTATTCCCCAATCTTTTAGCCACACAACACTGTTTTTCAACGTAATCTCCATTCAATGCTACGGCCTTACGCCACCTTGAAATGAGGGCCTGTATGCCTGCACGGTACCATTCCACTGGTCGATGTCGGAGCCAACGTCGTACTGCATCAATAACTTCTTCATCATCCGCGTAGTGCGTCCCACGGATTGCGTCCTTCATTCGGCCAAACATATGGAAATTCGACGGTGCGAGATCGGGGCTGTAGGGTGCATGAGGAAGAACAGTCCACTGAAGTTCTGTGAGCTCCTCTCGGGTGCGAAGACTTGTGTGAGGTCTTGCGTTGTCATGAAGAAGGAGAAGTTCGTTCTGATTTTTGTGCCTACGAACACGCTGAAGTCGTTTCTTCAATTTCTGAAGAGTAGCACAATACACTTCAGAGTTGATCGTTTGACCATGGGGAAGGACGTCGAACAGAATAACCCCTTCAGCGTCCCAGAAGACTGTAACCATGACTTTACCGGCTGAGGGTATGGCTTTAAACTTTTTCTTGGTAGGGGAGTGGGTGTGCCGCCACTCCATTGATTGCCGTTTTGTTTCAGGTTCGAGGTGATGAACCCATGTTTCATCGCCTGTAACAATCTTTGACAAGAAATTGTCACCCTCAGCCACATGACGAGCAAGCAATTCCGCACAGATGGTTCTCCTTTGCTCTTTATGGTGTTCGGTTAGACAACGAGGGACCCAGCGGGAACAAACCTTTGAATATCCCAACTGGTGAACAATTGTGACAGCACTACCAACAGAGATGTCAAGTTGAGCACTGAGTTGTTTGATGGTGATCCGTCGATCATCTCGAACGAGTGTGTTCGCACGCTCCGCCATTGCAGGAGTCACAGCTGTGCACGGCCGGCCCCCATGCGGGAGATCAGACAGTCTTGCTTGACCTTGCGGCGATGATGACACACGCTTTGCCCAACGACTCACCGTGCTTTTGTCCACTGCCAGATCACCGTAGACATTCTGCAAGCGCCTGTGAATATCTGAGATGCCCTGGTTTTCCGCCAAAAGAAACTCGATCACTGCCCGTTGTTTGCAACGCACATCCGTTACAGACGCCATTTTAACAGCTCCGTACAGCGCTGCCACCTGTCGGAAGTCAATGAAACTATACGAGACGAAGCGGGAATGTTTGAAAATATTCCACAAGAAATTTCCGGTTTTTTCAACCAAAATTGGCCGAGAAAAAAAATGTGTTGCATTACTTATTGAACTGCCCTCGTAGACGACTGGAAAACCGTGGCCCGGTAAGATGAATCCCCAATTCAGTTGGTAAGAGCTGATGGTAGCTTTCGGGAGTGGTGCAGACCCCACGAGACCATGGACCCAAGTTGTCAACAACGCACTGTGCAAGCTGTTGGTTGTTCCATAATGGCGTGGGCTCGTGGAATGGGCTGGGTCTTCTGGTCCAACTGAACCGATCACTGAAAGAAAATGGTTAAGTTCGGTTACTTTGACAGCATTTGCAGCCATACATGGATTTCACGTTCCAAAACAACGATGCACCACGTCTCTGGGTCGCGACTGGTTTGAAGAACATTCTCGACAATTCGAGAGAAGGTTTTGCAACCCAGATCGCCAGACATGAATCCCATCGAACATTTATGGTAAATCGTCGAGAGGTCAGTTCGTGCACATAATCATGCACCGCGAACGCTTTCACAATTATGGACGGTTATAGAGGCAACATGACTCAATATTTCTGCAGGAGACGTCCAACGACTTGTTGAATCCATGGCACGTCAAGTTGCAACACAACGCTGGGATACTGCGAAGTATCCCGAAACTTCTCTCACAGCAGTCTACAAACAGAGGTAGGCAAGCAGAGCAGAATGATGAAAATCTATGCGGCATCACGTCTGTCGAAAACCACTGTTGTGGAATGGTACGCCAAGTTCCGTGCCGGTCTTGGTTCGACTCAAGACGCCAATCGATCTGGGAGGCCAGCCTCAACTGGGAGACTCGCCCTGTAGTCCTCATCTATACCCATGCGGATACCATTCCTTAGGATCCTTAAAAGAGCCATGAAGGGTCGATGATTCCTGTCGGACGGAGATTATGAGCAGGCAGTTAAGAACTTCTTCACGCAGAGGGGCACAGGTGTTTCACCAAACGCGTATTTTCAACCTCGTGCGTCGGTGGGAAGATTGCCTCAATACTCACGACGATTTTGCCTCATTGGCATATCGATTCTAGACTGTAAGGCCTTCGAATGGAAACTTTTTGATCGTCCGTTATAATTTGATTATTAATCTCGTTAATACAAGGGCTACACAGAGTAGTATAATTGTTACAGAACTGTTAAATCTCTAGGCCTGACGTAGCTGGCTGCTCTTTGCTTGATGGGCCGGCTACGAAATCGATCTTTTTCTCCTTTTCGGAGCCATTTACCTCTCCCACTCTCTTGACACTGGACTTTTTAAGCTTTTTTGATTCCTTTCGACGCGAACTTCTCTCTCACCTACGTTTTCTGAATTGCGAACATCATGTGAGACGGCTTGCTTCATTACTTTTCAGTTTAATATAGATTTTCATCTATATTACGGCGAATATTTTTATTTTCTCGCTTTTTCTCCTACTAATGCTCCGCAAGCTGTCCACAGTGACTCCCGAATCAGTGTCCTAGCTAAACACGCTTCCACGCTACATCAGTTCATAACTTTAAACAAATCTGAACTGTAACAGTCACGCCCGTTAGCCTACACTGGTACGATGACACCACAAGCGAAATAAATAAAGCGCGACAGACACATATAGACATGATTTACCTGTTCTGAGCTCCACCACTGTTTACGCAGTATTAGTCTTGTACCTAGCTATCCAAATCTGACCGTATTTTGTCACACAGGCAAGTCCGACAGTCGAGCGAATAGACGTTTTCACGCCTAAAGGAAAAATTGTCTTGATGTTCTGTAACTCGTATTTCATTCCTCACAAACCGATTTCGGCCTCTTAGGCTATTATCAGGTGAGTGATGATGACGTTCAGTCTACAGATATTTTGTTTATACAGATACGGAGTTCGGAGAAACCCCGTGCTCCCGCTATTTATGTGGTGGCGGAATGTAAATGCGAAGTGATTCTACTTGCATTCCAGTTTATTCAGATCTCTAGTGTAAGAACTCTAGACAATTCAGATCCACATTTCCAGGTAGTCAGAAAGGTAGATATGAGAGTAAGTCAAGAATAGGCCCCCACCTCCCAAAAACCCACCTACAGTTTTTTAAAGACTCTGACTCCCAAGTGTAAAACAGCTTGAAACATCTGGTTATTTCACAAATAGCTTAAACTATTAAACATTTGACGTTAAGCATGTAAAACCTATATGGGTTAAGACGCTGTATTGTTTTCGTCCATCACTTTATGAAGTCATATCTACTGATGTATCTGTCATACAATCATGTAAGTTTGCAGGTACGGTCAATGGCATGTGTGGATACTGTCTGATATCAGTAACAAATAGAATTAGTAGTAAAGAAGTAATAAATTAAAATGTCATGCCCGTTGCTGATTCTTTTGAGCTTCAACATCTAAAATGTAGTAGGTGTCATACTTTTTTCCCTTCATTGTTTTGTCCAGGCGGGAGGTAGTGTTAACGACAAGAAGTTCCGAAAAAGTTTGCAGTTATGTGTAAAGCTTGTTGGGGGTCACTAACTGCTATCATTGTCAGACAATGGACGAATACAGTCTGAGTAACTTACGCATGGTGAGTTACGCTTCTCAAGATATACAGGGTGTTAGGAGTGTAGGTGGCAACGGCCTTGCCGCAGCGGATACATCGGTTCCCGTCAGATCACCAAAGTTAAGCGCTGTCGGGCGTGGCCGGCACTTGGATGGGTGACCATCCCGGCCACCATTCGCTGTTGCCTCCAGGGTGCACTCAGCCTCTTGATGCCAACCGAGGAGCTGCTCGACCGAATAGTAGCGGCACCGGTCACAGAAAACCACCATAACGACCGGGGTAGCGGTGTTCTGACCACACACCCCTCCTCAGCACATCCTCACCTGAGGATACGGCGATCGGATGGTCCCGATGGGCCACTTGTGGCCTGACGACGGAGCTTTAAGGAGTGTAAGTATAGATATAGTGGTCATTGGTGCATTAATATGTACCATCTCCAGTATCTTTTTCATATTAGGTTCATTATACTGCCACCTACCGCCAGGAGTCAGCGACCTCAGCAGTCATTAGACATCGTGAGAGAGCAGAATGGGGTGCTCCGCGGAACTCACGGGCATCCAACGTGGTAGGGTGATCGGGTGTCACTTATGTCATACGTCTGTACGCGAGATTTCCACACTCCTAAACATTCCTAGGTCCACTGTTTCCGATGTGATAATGAAGTCGAAACGTGAGGGGAGACGTACAGTAGAAAAGCGCACCGGCTGACCTCGTCTGTTGACTGACAGAAACCGTCGACAGTTGAAGAGGGTCGTAATGTGTAATAGGCAGACATCTATCCGGACCATCAGACAGAAATTCCAATTAGGATCCACTGCGGGGAGCGAGAAAACTTGGATTTCATCGTCGAGCGGCTGCTCATAAGCCACACATCGCGCAGATAAATGCCAAATGACGCCTCGCTCGGTGTAAGGAGCGACTGAGCAGTTGAAAAACGTTGTGTGGAGTGATGAATCACGGTACACAATGTGGTGATCCGATGGCAGGGTGTGGGTATGGCGAATGCTCGGTGAACGTCATTTGCCAGCGTGTGTAGCGCCAAAAGTAAAATTCGGAGGCGGTGGTGTTATGGTGTGGTCGTGTTTTTCACGGAGGGGGCATGTTTTAAGCACCTTCTTCCTCCCCACTGTTGAAGAGCAATTCAGAGATGGCGACTGCATCTTCCAACACGATCGAGCACCTGTTCATAATGCACGGCCTGTGGCGGAGTGGTTACTCGACAATAGCATCCCTCCCTGTAAAGGAGTGGCCTACACAGAGTCCTGAACTGAATCCTATAGAACATCTTTGGTATGTTTTGGAACGCCGACTTTGTGCCAGACCTCACCGACCGACATCGATACCTCTCCTCACTGCAGCATTCCGTGAAGAATGGGCTGCCATTCCCCAAGAAACCTTCCAGCACCTGATTGAACGTATGCCTGCGAGAGTGGAAGCTGTCATCAAGGTTAAGGGCGGGCTCATACTGATTTCCAGTACTACCGATGGAGGGCGCCACGAACTTGGAAGTCGTTTTCAGTCAGGTGTCCGGATACTTTTGATCATATAGTGTATGAAGGGGCACCAAGAAGATGTTGTGTAAGCCACGAGTATGCAATTCCACCTCGCCCAGCCGGCCCGAGTGGCCGAGCGGTTCTAGGCGCTTCATCTGGAACCGCGCGACCACTACGGTCGCAGGTTCGAATCCTGCCTCGGGCATGGATGTGTGTGTCGTCCTTAGGTTAGTTAGGTTTAAGTAGTTCTAAGTTCTAGGGGACTGACGACCTCAGATGTTAAGTCCCATAGTGCTCAGAGCCATTTGAAGCATTCCACCTCGCCCATCCCCACTCTATTGGCTAGGGAACATACAACAGAATATTCAATTAGAGTAAGGCTGCAAAACAAGAGCTAGTGCAGGGGCACACTTAGGTCAGAACTCTGTTTGGTAGGAGGCTGGGAGAAGAGCATTTAGACACAGAACTGTTCTGTTGGAATCATGAGTGATTCAAGATACCTCATTAGTTACTCCTGATTTAAGGTGGCCGCACGTACAAACTCTGGCACCCCCTCCACATACTGGTGCAATAGTACTGTGGCCCTCCCATCCCAGTGGACTGAGGCATGAAGGTGCCAACACTGTCGCCATCGCTGCTATTCAGTCGCTCACCAACCTCCCTGCAACTGCCCACCACTAGAATGCGCACTAAATAAGCTGGCCTTTACCAGCACAGACGGCGTCGTAGGGGTGATGTCAGCGTGATGGAGGAGGCTCCTTCGTGAGTGGGTACAGTGCCGCAGGGAATGTGCAGTTTGCTGTGTCTAGACAAGACAGTCTAGACACAAGGGAGGTAGCCGAAAGGGCACGCGTCAACTCAAGCCGTCTTGCGTTAAGTCTGAAACAGGACACGTGATGAAAGCTATAAAGAAAAGAACGGAGCTTCCCGTATACTTAACTTTAATTCTTTGTGGTACATTTCTCTTGATAATACAAGTGAGACTCTCTCCAGATATGGTTAATGGCGCCTTGCTAGGTCGTAGCCATGGACTTAGCTGAAGGCTATTCTGTCTCTCGGCAAATGAGAGAAAGGCTTCGTACGTGTAGTCGCTAGCAATGTCGTCCGTACAACTGGGGCGAGTGCTAGTACCGAGCGAGGTGGCGCAGTGGTTAGACACTGGACTCGCATTCGGGAGGACGACGGTTCAATCCCGCGTCCGGCCATCCTGATTTAGGTTTTCCGTGATTTCCCTAAATCGCTCCAGGCAAATGCCGGGATGGTTCCTTTCAAAGGGCACGGCCGACTTCCTTCCCCATCCTTTCCTAATCCGATGAGACCGATGACCTCGCTGTCTGGTCTCCTTCCCCAAACCAACCAACCAACCAAGTGCTAGTACGTCTCTCGAGACCTGCCTTGTGGTGGCGCTCGGTCTGCGATCCTGACAGTGGCGACACGCGGGTCCGACATGTACTAATGAACCGCGGCCGATTTAAGCTACCACCTAGCAAGTGTGGTGTCTGGCGGTGACACCACACAGTTCGACAGCCGCAGCTTATATACAAACATGTCTCTCATATAACTTCTAAACTATAGATACTGATCTTGCAAATGATCGCATTAACAGGCTATGCTAGTACATCAAGTAATTCGACGAACAGAGACGTTCAAATTCATTAATTTAGCGCTGGAGTGCCACAAAAGTAAATAATCGTGTATACGAAGAACTGACGATAGAAAAGTAAGTCTGAATCTGTGCTGCACCAAGAACTTCTCAAAAACCAAAGGAATAAGGTACTAAGTGTAGTTTAGTAGACAGTGTCACTTTCTACGAGACAAATTTAATATTATAAATATGTGTTACATCGAAATCATGTATCAGCCCCTTGAAAACCTGTTCATCTGTGTCGACCGCTGTGGCCGAGCGGTTCTAGGCGCTTCAGTCCGGAACCGTGCTGCTGCTATGGTCGCAGGTTCGAATTCTGCCTCGGGCATAGATGTGTGTGATGTCCTTAGGTTAGTTAGGTTTAAGTAGTCTAGGAGACTGATGACCAGATGTTAAGTCCCACAGTGCTTAGAGTTATTTGAGCCATTTGTTCATCTGTGTTATGTAAATAGAGGCGGGCCTGGTGGTTCAGTGGTGAAGTAGATGCCTGGAAACCGTGAGGTCGTGGCTTCGAATGCCATTCGAGCTGTCTCTATTCTAACCTTCAGTTTTTGACTGTTTGGAGAGTCAAATGGTTCAAATGGCTCTGAGCACTATGAGACTTAACTGCTGAGGTCATGAGTCCCCTAGAACTAAGAACTACTTAAACCTTACTAACCTAAGGACATCAGACACATCCATGCCCGAGGCAGGATTCGAACCTTCGACCGTAGTGGTCGCGCGGTTCCAGACTGTAGCGCTAGAACCGCTCGGCCACCCTGGCCGGCGTGGAGAGTCACCAAGCCCGACAGGTGGTTTGGATTCAGTATCAAACTGTAGGCCTGCTTTCCTCTCTGAGGTACCTTAGGTATGTGCGAGTCGCTGGAGAGACATCCAAAGGACTTGTGCCAGGCCAGTCTCTCCCACGAAATTATTGTTGTTACCGAAATACGTACAAAATTTTACTTTCCTCCATTCTCATCTTTACTGAAGTATTGTTGCCATCGAAAGTAATTAAAGCTACGGTCCTTCTTGTGGTACCGAAAGCTACGATGCCATAACGTAGGTGCGCTCTACTAGGTTTGGTACTACGACACCGACACTGACGACAGCGCCCTCTAGCCGGCGCTGTGCAGCTCTACGAGCGCCGCTCCAGATTCAGCCCATTTGATTCCGAGTAGACGACCAAGCAACAATGTTTCTACTACATAGTGGGCGAGCCACTACAGTTTTGCCTTTGTAACTTCTAGCCGGTGTTAGATTTGATGGATGAACGGCTTGGCACCTACGTGCTCATCTGTACGCAAAGTTAAGTAAAAGAGTTATAACCTAACTGCAGTACCAAGTGTCCTGCTCCTCCTAGCTTCCTACATTCGGCCTACCCTTCAGTTTTCAGGAGCAGACCCACGCGCCGCCTTCCAGGCGGGATACAAAACTTCTTTTCTTCTTTATTCCCTTTATTGTGTGGTTGGAATAGCTAGCACTTCCTTCATCTCTCTCAAACAGGCATTTTAATGAGATTTTCGCTTCCTAGTTTGCCTCTTCCAACACACGAGAGCGTGCTGAAAAGTAATTCCTCCAAATTCTTTACGTGAAAACTCTTAAAACGTTTAAAATAAAACGAACTTTATTATAAAACCAACTTTATTGTTCTTCACGTCTATGTACTTATTTCCCAGCATAGTCACTTTGGCAACTTAAACATTTCTCCCAACGAGACATCCGTTTGATGATACCGTCACTGTAGATTTTTTTTATTTTTTTATTTTTTTTAATTTATTTATTTATTTATTTTTTGACGGAACTGCAACCTCAGGTTTGCTTGCACTACTTCACCATCAAAGTAAAGTCCTCAAAAGTGTTCTTTAAGTTTTGGAACCACATGGGGACAAGTCGTCGTATGCAGGATGATCGGTGACAATGAACACAAGCCATCAGATCGTCGCATATGCTGCAATGATTAGGTGTGGTCTGGCATTCTCATGATGAAGGAGACGACGTTGCATGTGCAGACGAACCCTTTAAATGCGTGCTTTCAGTCTTCTGATGGTCTTGCACCAATTTGCAAAATTTATGGTGGTACCTTTAAGCATGAATTTCAAATGCACCACACCTTGAACATGCCAGAACACTGTTGATGGCGTGGTCTTGAACTTTTCTGGCACCAGTGACCCACTGTGGCGGAACTCCGTTGGTGCTCTCTTGTTTTCAGCGTGAAAATGACGAACCAGCTTTCGTCGCCTGTCACAGTGTTGTTAAGGAATCCATCACACCCATGCTCAAAAAGCAAAAGAAATTTTTGACAGATGTGCAATCTCCTGTGTTTGATGTCACGCGTGACGGGTTGAGGCACCCACCGTGAATACCGTTTTCAGTACTGCAGTTCTGCAGTGACTGCCTGTGCACGCTATCGTGATATGTCACACGTATCTGAGAGGTGAGTATGTGTTTTCACTCATGAGTTCATCAACCCGATTCCAATGAGTGTCGTTGATATATGCGTGTGTCACACACGCTGACGTTAGCTCCACCGTTTCCTTCTTTACGAGTACGAACAAACCAACGTCGCACATTACCGATGTCGATAAAATCATCACCGTACACAGCTTTCATTTCTACGGATTTCAACGGGAGGCAAGTTTTCTGCGGTTGGAAACTCGATTACCGCACGTTGTTTCTCAGGCACCGACATACACTACTGGCCATTAAAATTGCTACACCAAGAAGAAATGCAGATGATAAACGGGTATTCATTGGACAAATATATTATACTAGAACTGACATGTGATTACATTTTCACGCAATTTGGGTGCATAGATCCTGCGAAATCAGTACCCAGAACAACCACCTCTGGCCGTAATAACGGCCTTGATACGCCTGGGCATTGAGTCAAACAGAGCTTGGATGGCGTGTACAGGTACAGCTGCTCATGCAGCTTCAACACGATACCTCAGTTCATCACGAGTAGTGACTGGCGTATTGTGAGGAGCCAGTTGCTCGGCCACCATTGAAGAGACGTTTTCAATTGGTGAGAGATCCTGAGAATGTGCTGGTCAGGGCAGCAGTAGAACGTTTTCTGTATCCAGAAAGGCCCATACAGGACCTGCAACATGCGGTCGTTCATTATCCTCCTGAAATGTAAGGTTTCGCAGGGATCTAATGCAGGGCAATGCAAACATGAGGTGACCGAGACGTGTAACCAGTGGCACCCCATACCATCACGCCGGGTGATACGCCAGTATGGCGACGACGAATACACGCTTCCAATGTCCGTTCACCGCGATGTCGCCAAACACGGATGCGACCATCATGATGCTGTAAACAGAACCTGGATTCATCCGAAAAAATGACGTTTTGCCATTCGTGCACCCAGGTTCCTCGTTGAGTACACCATCGCAGGCGCTCCTGTCTGTGATGCAACGTCAAGGGTAACAGCAGCCATGGTCTCCGAGCTGATAGTCCATACTGCTGCAAACGTCGCCGAACTGTTCGTGCATATGGTTGTTGTCTTTCAGACGTCCCCATCTGTTGACTCAGGGATCGAGACGTGGCTGCACGATCCGTTACAGCCATTAGAATAAGATGCCTGTCATCTCGACTGCTAGTGATACGAGGCCGTTGGGATCCTGCACGAAGTTTCGTATTACCCTCTTGAACCCATAGATTCCATATTCTGTTAACAGTCATTGGATCTTGACCAACGCGAACAGCAATGTCGCGATACGACAATCCGACCTTTATCAAAGTCGGAAACGTGATGGTACGCATTTCTCCTCCTTACATGGGGCATCACAACAACGTTTCACCAGGCAACGCCGGCCAACTGTTGTTTGTGTATGAGAAATCGGTTGGAAACTTTCCTAATGTCAGTACGTTGTAGATGTTGCCACCGGCGCCAACCTTGTGTGAATGCTCTGAAAAGCTAATCATTTGCTTATCACAGCATATTCTTCCTGTCGGTTAAATTTCGCGTCTGTAGCGCGTCACCTTCGTGGTGTAGCAATTCTAATGGCCAGTAGCGTAGTTACATTACCTACTACCATGTTACACGCTACAATTCAGACCCCTCTACCGGCAGATGGCTGCAATTTGCGTCAGACGACCGCGTAATATGTATGACACGAAATACCTCAAGCGATACTGAGAAGAGAATAAAAATTCGGAGGCATTAGTTTCTGGCATGCCCTCATAAATTTAATGGCATAGCATGTAATCACATATGACTGATTGTGAAGGACTTTCCTCGCACATACGGTATCTGAAGACTGTAGTGCAGTGTTACGTAGTTAAGAGATATCAACGAGAACGCCCGAAGAGCGCAGGATGGTAGGCGAGGGTCAACAGAGGTGGTCGCCACTTCGGAACAAAGGGACGAATTCGGCCATCACTCGGGACGAAAATGCGTTACTGCGCAGGGGCTGACCTAATTTCGCGATCTCTATCCCCATCCGCTCATGCTCGACAAACCTTTCTTTGTTTCGAGAGCTGGCAAGCCCCTGTTTTTATTTAGTCTTTGTCTGCTGTAGACCAGAGCTTACAGTCCCATAACACATTTCACTCTAATATGCAGGGTGTAATGGGCATAAGTCCCGATACTACTATTGGTGACAGTGGACAGTGTACTGAACATCATTACATCGGTATTTAAGCCATCTGTGGGCTAATAATTGCAGCCATTACAAGTCGTATGTGTTTAGGTTGGTTAGCACCTCCAAGTACATGTGGCAACAGCAGACCAATAATGGTTATTTTCCCCAGGCAGCAGGTCAGTTTTCGAAATGGAGATGCATGGCTGCAAAACAGTTAGTCTATAAAAAAAAATGACTCTCAGCACTATGGGACTGAACTTCTGAGGTCATCAGTCCCCTAGAACTTAGAACTACTTAAACCTAACTAACCTAAGGACATCACTGCCCAAGGCAGGATTCGAACCTGCGACCGTAGCGGTCTCGCGGTTCCAGACTGTAGCGCCTAGAATCGCACGGCCACTCCAGCCGGCAGTTAGTCTATACTGACAGGCGTAATCCACTTAGGGGTGCAGTTCAACCATGCAGAAAACATCAGGTCATAAAGTTTGTGCTGTGTTTGTGGAAAGAGTGTTTGAGGCAGAGAAAAAACAACCAACACATTGATGTGTGTACATACGGAGGAACCATATTTAAACATGTCTGTACTTATACCTGTTATACCCAGTATTTTAAGAAGCGGGTGCCCCAGAGCTCACAAAACATTGGAAAAACGTCATGATTTACCACTAAGAGCTGATGATACACAGCCAGTTTCTGTCCATGTAGCTTTATCGGGTATCATACTCGTAAAATACTTACTACTGTTTACAAGGCGATATGAAGCCAATGGCATCAAAAAGTATGAAACCCACAATTAATCACTATTTTCAGACAGTAATCTAAATTAGGTCATCAACAGTAAAAATATATCACACACTTCTCTCCTTTATGTTATATCAACAGTCAGCTTATGCTGTTAAGAAAGAAGGCACTCTATATGGTATTTCTTGATGTCATTGATTTTGTGTCGCTTTGTAAACAGTTGTAAATATTTTATGATGCTTGATGGTTTGTGATCCGAAAAAGGTTTTATCATAAAGAAATTTTCAGCTGCAGCCACGGTGGTGAATCATGAGAGTTTGCAAACGTTTGTAGTTGTCCAGCCAAAGAGAGTTTTACGCTACTAGGAGATAGTAACTATTTCTGTTCTTTGAACAGTAATTAGAACATAAACACTTCGTCCTGTTGTTTATACGCATATAAACATTAGGTGCCGCCGACAGCGATGCAGAAGAACTGATGGTGTTTGATGGCAAGATCACAAGAAAGATTTTTCAACCTCTGAAAAAAGAAAAGGGACAGATGAGACTGAAAAATGAAGAAATATATGCTGTGAAGAATCAGCCTAATAGTGTACGAAAAATCAAAGGTTAAGTGACTACAATAGGTTGGACACGTTGTAAGGATAACAGATGATATGCTATTCCAGAAGTGATGTTGGTAAGAAGGCAAGAGGGAACGCTCTCCTGGGGAAGAGCAAGAACGAGATGGGAAGATGGACTACAGAACAATTGCGATTCACGTGGAACTGAATGGAAGTTACTCAGGACAGGAAATGTAGTAGCAGTTTGTAAGATTGGTGCATGATCTACAATGTATCTGATTGCCAGTTAATAACTATACTTACCAACGTTAATGTCTGATAACATCATACCCCACAATTTCGCATCACACTCTTATCATCGCTCTATCTCTCAGTACGGTATCCATTTCCTAACGCGATTTTACTTCCTTGTAGTAATTACACTGACGTCCAGCTCAAAGAATTAATTGAACATTAACTGCATACAAATTAACTATCCACAAAATTGAAACCACATTATTCGTGTAATTAAATCAGAATTGCAGTTAACATCGAAACACACGAGGCGAACGCCGAGATATTACAGGCGTTTAAAAGTATTTTGTTACAAACTAATGAATTACATTTTAAGAGTACAGCATTTTTAAAATATAAGGATCTGCTTCTTATTTCTTTGTAACGTTATGCTTCTCTTTGTTAGGACTCTGTACTCGTGTTGAATCCCTCTGTGAGGCAACACATTATTTTTATCTGCTGGTTGTGACATTCAGTGCCTGCTGTTGATGCCAAAAGAAGCCGAAAAACAGATTTGTTAGTAAAAAAGTAATACTTACAGGGCATCTATAAAGAGTTTTCTTTCCTGTTTTCGTTCTTCTGCCAGACGTTGAGGGAGGATTCATTTAATATTAGCGAGAAATTTTTATCAACCAGCTTGACTGTCAGCAAAGATATAACGGTTTTGTTCAAAGTCATAAACAGATGTAACTTGCATGTTCTTCCCAGACGGTTGTCATAAGCACTAACTGTCATAAGTCCATACATATACATTGAAGTCCCCCACCATATTTTTCTGTGTGTCTGTGAAGGTAACATAAGAAACTGCTGTTGGGATTTTGGCACGGTTTTCACAATAGATTTACAAACTTACCAGGGTCTTTGTTTTGACACGAGACACTCAAATATCTGTAAAACAGCGCATTGTACCAAAAATATCTCCTGTATGAAAAATTGATATTATTAAAGGGAACATTTGTCTGTGGTGCAACTGACCATCTCCTAACCACCCCTCCTGTGTAGGCGGGGTCAACTTTGGATTTTCAAGTGGGAACGCCTCCCCCCCCCCCCCCCCCGCCTTTATAGGAAATTCTAATACGCCAAAAAATACGAACGGCTTATTCAATCCATTGTTTTCCATTCGTGGTAGACGGCGCTGTAATCGACAAGTATCAAATGCGCCTGTATTTGCAAGTAAGAACCGGCACATTTGATTCTACATTTCGTTTAGCATGTAAATGTAATCTTCTATGCAAAATTGTTAAGGCTTTCTTGGCCACCTGTTGACAAACTGCCTATTGGCTTCCGTCTCGGGTTCTTCGGCCGACGTCATTCTGATGATTTTACTGACGATTCGCCAGCACGAGTGGCTGGCGAAACGTCAGTAAAATCATTAGATGAACGTCGGCCGAAGAACCCGAGACAGAAGCCAATAGGCAGTTTGTAATCCTCCATGTTTTAACGTTTGATGTTATGTTCGAAATTTACTTTAGTGTTGCAAATTTTATCGTACAGTACAGTAAGGTTAGCCATTTCAGTGTCATGATAGAGACGACATTTAGCGTTACCCAAGAACAACGACGTAAATGTAACAGTTTTCTGTTCCCATAGGGGTGGTTGATACCAATGAGTCCTCTTGCCTCTCATCACTGGGGTGCTTGATTTTGATGAATCGCCTAGTCTCTCACCACTGGGGTGCTTGATGTCGATGAGTATTGGAAGGTGGCTACACTGAGTCACAGCGCCAGAGATTGCGCCAAAGAGCATTTATTCAGCCGCCTCCACTGCCAGTACTTGTTCAGAAGTTGTGGTGGTTAGTGCTTTGCTGAGAGGATGTTGATAGCTGTATTATTTGAGGCCATGTCGTGTGCAGTTGTTTTGATGGGCTAGACAGCAGATGTTGTTCGAATGGAGATGGTGTAATGATCAGGGTGTAATTTTAGTCAATATATATGAAGGTAAAAAACATTTTTTTAATTTTTATTTTTTTTAATTTCCTAACTAACAATGCCTCTTGGTCACAGGTTCAGTCAACAAAGCATCTGGCTTGTGTTCATGTATTAGACTAATTCGGGTTTCTATGTGCAATTATAGTATTTCAGTTTTATTTAATTAATTCAGTGTAAATGGTATTTAAAATATCTTGTCTTATTGAGGAAGAACCGTGCCAGATGTGTACGTTGAATCACACTTCCACCCACAGAACAGTTACACTTGTGCTTTGTTGTTCGTAGTTTTTGTTTCGTAGCTTTGATAGTTGCTGGGGTCTTAATTAATTAATTGTGTTGACGGAAGTTTCCTTTCATTCTTTGTTGTTATTCTGTGCAGTCAGATTCCGTACTAATACTAGTCAGGGCCAACCGGTTACGAGACTGCGTAACCGGACAGTCAGCTACTAAAATTAAAAATATTTGCATTGTATTTAATTAAGCCCCCATGCAGTATCTCTCACCTTTGGGGTGCTTGATTTCGGTATCTATGGCAGGTTCGCCTGTGAGTGTCATTTTACCTTACTACAACGATTGTGGTTTTTATTCCGCTGGTAGCCGCGTGGCGTCGAGCGCGATATTTAAAATGGTTGGGTGAAGACATACCGATATCAGTCACCCTGATGGCGGGGTTCAAGGGTGGCCACCGAAAGCAAACATTATGACGGTTTGGGGACTCAGCACAATCAGCCCTGCAGGGAACAGAAAATAGCGTTACCACAGATGTAGCTTATTTGCTACAGTTATCAGTGTCTGGCCGTATTATTTGTATTGTACAATCACATTTGCAGTACTCGAATAATGTTTGAACATCAGTAGTTCAAAAATGGCTCTGAGCACTATGGGACTTAACATCTGAGGTCATCAGTCCCCTAGAACTTAGAAATACTTAAACCTAACTAACCTAAGGACATCACACACATCCATGCCCGAGGCAGGATTCGAACCTGCGACCGTAACAGTCGCGGTGTTCCAGACTGAAGCGTCTAGAACCGCTCGGCCACATCGGCCGGCGAACATCAGTAGTAACCGTTAGAACACAAATGCAGAATCAAATGCGTCGGTTCTTACCAGCAAAAACAGGCACACTTGATATTTATCGATTACAGCGCCATCTAAAACGATTGGAAGACAATGGTTTCAGTAAACCGCTCGTATTTTGCAGGACAGAATCCGCATATGCACGAAAAATTCGGGGTGAGGGGAGGGGGTGATGACCATTTAAAAAAACAAAGTTGACCTCGCTCACGCAGGAGCGGTGGATAGGAGGTCGTCGACTGGAGCACAGGAATATGTATTCACTTCTCATCTGGAACTTTTTTTTAGTACGATCACTCGTTTTCGAGATATTCAGTTGTCTCATGTTAAAACTGTGCACAGCGGCGGCTGTTCGATACTTAGATACAGGGAAGGGCAAATAAAAGCGGCCCAGAGAACAGAGTTCCAGGGTACAAAGAAATGAAGCAGAGGAAACGAAATATGGTACTGAGCTGACTACAGCGGATGCTCTTGGCGCTTTTGGGCCCTGGTCGGCAAATTTCTGAAGGCGGATCGAAGATTAACTGCTGGAATTGCCGCAATCTCATACGAAATGTTTTGCAGCAGTTCTTGAAGACTAGGAGGGTTGTTGAGATACGCTTTAGACTTCAGGGCTTCCCACACAAAGTAACCGCATGTTGACAGGCCAGCTAGGGTAATCAGGCTGATCTCTGCTGACACCACTGCCAGGCGTGAAGATTGGGTAAACGTGCTCCAAGGTTCGGCCGGCTGCATGGGCAGTTGCTCCGTCCTGTTGGAAGTAACTGTAGGTATTTCCCTCCTCCGTTAGTGATGCTCCAAACGGTTTCAAAATGTTGGCATTGTCACGAGTCGAATTCAGCGTCTGATCATGCAGTGGTGTTTCTACGAAGTTACGCGGATTCTTTGATGCCCAGAACCCGTTATTCTGTGAGGTGATATAACTGCTCAGGTGAAATCAGGCTTCATCACACATCAAGAACAGATGCATGTCCAAGGCGTTCACTGTTATCCCAGTGAACAGCTACTCACAAAACTGGTTGCGCTGGCGAGCATCTGCTGGTTTTAATACATGAAGAACAGACACTCGGTAAGAAGCATGTGCAAGTCCAGGTGGAGTATTCGTCGCATTATCGACGTGATATTATGGTCTCTCGCGACAGGCGTCGTATTGATTTGGTAGGACTTTGAAGCATTTTCTGGATAACTGAAGCCACATTTTCTGGTGTACGGGAGGGTTCCGGAATGGTTTAGGCTTATTCAAAACAGATTCTGTCAGACGCCATTTTCAGACTAAGCGTTGCGTGGAACTCTTAGCAGTTACTTTGACACCGCTAAACTGATCACAAGGTTTCCTGGATTTTGTTGTCACGTGAGTTTCCAAAACGAACACCCTTTGCTTCACTGTGAGTACGACTGCCCCCTTTGTACTGCTACACTCACGCTGACACAGCCGGCACTACTATCTGAACCCTTGTGCATCATGCGGCGGGTGTACGCGTGGTGTGCGCGTCAGGGGATGTGGTTATATGCATACATTCACGTCCAGTCGTATCCAATTGTCTGAGGCACTTTTATTTGCTCCACACTATATAAATACGAGGGTCGTTCCGCCATTAATGCCTCCTTTTTTTTGTGACTTTGGATGTCAGCGCCAGATGTCGTTGGTGTCGTGCTAATGCTTGAACCTTCATCTTTCATTTACAATTGGTACCGTTGTTCTACGGCAGTTGGAACCAGCAAAGGAGTGTTCCAAAATAGAGTCTGGTATGAACGCGCGTATAAAACAACGACGTATGATAAAATTTCTCACTGCTGAAGAAACTGCGCTGATTGAAATCCATCGACGCTTGCGATACAATAGACATGAACAACGTTAGGCGGTGTGAACGTCATTTTCAAGGTGCTGAAAAGGGTGTGCATGGCAAGCCACGGCCCGGTCGATCCTGCACAGCTGTCATCCCTCGCGATGAAGAGCGTCTTGATCAAGTCAACCGTGCTGATCGGCGGATAACTACCAGAGAATTGTGTGCAAAGCTGAATATGGGCTGCAGCGTCTTCGAAACAGTTTTGGAACATCTTGGTTATCGCAAATTCTGTGCGAGATGGGTCCCGCAGATGCTTAAAGATGAACAAAAAACTCATCGAGTGGAAATTTGTAGGGACTTGCCGGGCCAGTATGAAGCTGAAGATGACAATTTTTCTGAGTAGCACCGTTACCGAAGATGAGGTGTGGTGTCACGATTTCGAACCGGAATCCAAACAAGTCCATGGAATGGGGACATGCGAATTCTCCATCAAAGGAGAAATTCAAGACACGGCCGTCTGCAGGCAAAGTGATGTGCACAGCGTTTCGGGATAGCCGGGGTGTGGTTCTTTTGGATGTCCTGGAGCCTGGAGGAACTGTCAGTACAAATCGTTCAAATGGCTCTACGCACTATGGGATGTAACATCTGACGTCATCCGTCCCCTAGACTTAGAACTACTTAAACCTAACCAACCCAAGGACATCACACACATCCATCCAGGATTCGAGCCTGCGACCGTAGCAGCAGCGCAGTTCCGAACTGAAGCGCCTAGAACCGCTCGGTCACAAAGGCCGGCTGATCTGTCAATTCAGTACGCTACAAGACAACACTGACAAAGCTGAAAGCCCGAATTCCCAGGGTAAGGTCAGACAAGAAAACAAATTTTCACCTGCAATATGATAACGCCAGGCGCCACAACAGTTTTTTCACAATGCAACTCACAGCAAAATTCGGCTGGACTGTCTTACCACGTCCAGCGCACAGTGCCGATTTAGCGCCTTCAGATTTCTATCTCTTTGGGACTCTGGGAGATGAGCTTCGTGGCGAACATTTCCAAGACTCGGATGCTTTTGTCAAAGCTGCAAGGAAGTGGTTAGCCTCAGTGGTTCCGATTTTTATAAGCGAGGCGCGCTCGCTCTGGTTCATCGTTGGCAAAAGTGTATAACGAATGGTGGTGACTGTGTCGAAAAATGATCTGTATGTGAAGTATTGCTATATGCACACTGGAGCGCCAAAGAAGCTGGTACAGGTAAGCGTATTCAAATACAGAGATATGTAAACAGACTGACTACGACGCTGCGGTGGGCAACGCGTATATAAGACAAGAAGTGTCTGGCGCAGTTGTTAGATCGGTTACTACAGATACAATGGCAAATTATCAAGATTTAAGTGAGTTTGAATATGGTGTTATACTCGGTGCACGAGAGATGGGTCACAGAATCTCCGAGGTAGCGAGGTAGTGCATGACCATGTCACGAGTGTACCCTGAATATCAGGAATCCGGTAAAACATCAAATCTCCGACATCGCTGCAGCCGGAAAAATATCCTGCAAGAACGGGACCAACGCCGGCCGTGGTGGCCAAGCGGTTAAAGGCGCTACAGTCTGGAACCGCGCGACCGCTACGGTCGCAGGTTCGAATCCTGCCTCGGGCATGGATGTGTGTGATGTCCTTAGGTTAGTTCGGTTTAAGTAGTTCTAAGTTCTAGGGGACTGATGACCTTAGAAGTTAAGTCCCATAGTGCTCAGAGCCATTTGAACCATTTGAACGGGACCAACGACGATTGAAGAGAATAGTTCAACGTGACAGAAGTGTAACAGTTCCGCAAACTGCTGCAGATTTCAGTTCTGGGCCATCAGCAAGTGCCCGAGTGAGAACCATTCGACGAAACATCATCGATATGGACTTTCGGAGCTGAAGGCCCACTCGTGTAACCTCGATGACTGCACAACATAAAGCTTTACACCTCGCAGGGGCCGTCGACACAGACTGTTGATGAAACACGTTGCCTGGTCGGACGAGTCTCATCTAAGGTTCAGCCAGATAGTAGGGGATTTTACTTTATTTTTATGTGCTTTCAAAAGTTACTTTATTCGCTTGTTACGGTCAAGCCTTAGCCGGCAGCGTCGGCTGCCTGTAATTTTCTCGTCCCACGGTCCGGCAAGAGCAAGTCAGCACCAGGGTAGGCAATCTCGATCACGCACCTCCCTCGTGTGCTAACAAAGTAACGCCATCTATGCGGCGCTGAGCAGGCCACGCTATGGAGATTTCCATCTCGCCCCCGCGGGCATTACTGTGCCATTGCGGACTTCGTCTTTTCAGTAGCTGCCACACCAGTCGGACGTGTCCGAATGGCAGACACTGTTTTTCCTTAGCTATGCGAATACGTTTCGCCCCTGACTACACTCTGGCTCACCCTCGCCTCCCTAGGCCTGACAATGTGACTCACTTCAATGCATTTACTGCCAATAAATGGTCTTTTACCTAAAACTGTCCTAATGGTTCTAATGGTTTATTCCCGCCCACCGCCTTCCAGTCTGGCTGTCCTGCACACTTGTTTCAAATTGTATCGATCGGGTGGGTGTATATGGGTATGGAGATAACCCTCATGAATCCATGGACCCTGCATGTCAGTGGGGGACTGTTCAAGCTGGTGGAGGTTCTGTCATGGTGTGGGGCGTGTGGAGTTGGAGTGATATGGGGACCCTGATACGTTCAGATACGATTCTGATAGGTGACACGCATGTAAGCATCGTGACTGATCACCTGCGTCCATTCACGTCCATTGTGCATTCCGACGGACTTGGGCAATTCCAGCTGGTTCAAATGGTTCAAATGGCTCTGAGCACCATGGGACTTAACATCTATGGTCATCAGTCCCCTAGAACTTAGAACTACTTAAACCTAACTAACCTAAGGACAGCACACAACACCCAGCCATCACGAGGCAGGGAAAATCCCTGACCCCGCCGGGAATCGAACCCGGGAACCCGGGCGTGGGAAGGGAGAACGCTACCGCACGACCACGAGATGCGGGCTCCAGCTGGTCTCGTTTCAAATTGCGTCTCGGGGATGGACATGTACGAGTATAGAGACAGCCTTATGAATCCATAGACCGCGGACTGTTCAAACTGGTGGAGGCTCTGTAATGGTGTGGGCCGTGTGAATTTGGAGTGATACAAGTTCCCTAATACCCTACACACAACTCTGACAGGTGGAACATACGTAAGTAACATTTCATGTCCATGATGCTTTCCGGGGGTCTTAGGCAATTCCAGCAGGACAATGCGACACCCCACACGTCCAGAACTGCTACACAGTAGCTCCAGGAACTCTCTTCTGAGTTTAAACACTTCCGCTGGCCGCAAAACTACCCAAATATGAACACTGTCAGCATATGTGGGATGCCTTGCAACGTGCTGTTCAGAAGAGATCTCCACTCCGTCGCACTCTCACGGATTTATGTAGAGTCCTGCAGGATTCATGGTGTCAGTTCTCACCAGCACTGCTGCAGATATTAATCGAGTCCATGCCACGTTGTGTTGCGGCACTTATGCATGCTCGCGGAGCCGTAGACGATATTAAGCAGGTGTACCATTTTCTTTGGCTCTTCAGTGTAGCTGTGGTGTCGTGATTTATGTATCTCCCGTAGTTTTCATGAGTATAAATAGGATGCACTACTCTCGGAACAACCCTCATAGTTGAATACAGGTATTGATCGCTCACATAATTTCTGCCTCTAGTTTGTAATTCGCGGCACATCTTTCCTGCCCTGCCGAGTCGTACGCGTCAGCTCAGCTATCGAGTTATTGCTGAGCCGCGGGGGTGCGGTCGATGGTGTTTGTAGCGCAGCTCGGAGCTTTGATGCGTCGGCGCGAGACGGAGGGGAGACAGTCATCTGCTCCGCTGTCAACGTCGGTGCATTCCCGGAATGCCGGTGCCGTGACTGCGGGGCAGCGGTCTGGAAGCTTGTGGCGTCGCAGGCGGCCAGCGCGCGACGACACCGACCACCGCCGGCGGCCGAGATCGCTGGTGCGGGCTACGCTTTTAGGCGTGGACGGAGGAGCAGGTGGAGCACCCGTCAGGGTAGCCGAGAGTACTAGCGCGCTGCTTCCTGGCGCCGGCCCCGGATCGAATCTGCCCGGCGGATTATTGACGACGACCGGTGTGCTGGCCAGCCTGGATGTGGTTTTTAGGCGGTTTTCCACATCCTACTAGGTGAATATCGGGCTGGTGCCCACGTCCCGCCTGCCTCAGTTACACGACTCGCTGACATTTGAAACACATTCACACTAATTCACGATTTACACTAGACGGAGACAGCTGGGTTACACTGATTCCGTCCTGGGGGGTATGGGGTGGAGGGAGGGAGCGCATCCGGCCACCCCTTAAAATTAACCATGCCAGATCCATTCTTAACCCTGCCGACCCTGCGCACAATGCGGGATAAAGGCAGTAGCAAAAGAAGAAGAAGAAGAAGAAGAAGAAGAAAGGAGGAGCAGGAGGAGTGGAGACAACAACACGGGCCTCCGTCGAAAGCCGCGGTACCTGCGGCTTGCGGGTCGTGGTGAGGCGCTGAGACAGTACATCTATAGCCACATGCGTAAGCCACCGTACGGTGCATAGCAGAGGGTACCTGTACCACTGCTTGTCATTTCCTCTCCTGCAAGCCACCGTACGGTGCATAGCAGAGGGTACCTGTACCACTGCTTGTCATTTCCTCTCCTGCAAGCCACCGTACGGTGCATAGCAGAGGGTACCTGTACCACTGCTTGTCATTTCCTCTCCTGTTCCCCTGGCAAATAGAGCGAGGGAAAAACGACTCTGTACGAACCTTAATTTCTCGTATGTTATCTTCGTGGTACTTACGCGTAATGTTTGTTGGCGGCAGAAAAATCGTTCGTCAGCGAGCTTCAAATGCCGATTCTCTAAATTTTCTCAAAAGTGTTTCAGGAAAACAACGTCGCCTTCCCTCCAGGGATTCCCATTTGAGTTCCTGAAACATCTCTATAACACTTATGCGTGGTTCGAACCTACCGGTAACAAATCTAACAGGCAGCCTCTGAATTGTTTCGATGTCCTCCTGCAGTCCGACCTGGTGAGGATCCCAAACACTCGAGGAGGACTCAAGAACAGGTCGCACCAGCGACCTATATGCGGTCTCCTTTACAGATGAACCACACTTTCCTAAAATTCTTCCAACAAACATGGTTCTCACATGCTGGTTCCACCTCGTATCACTTTGGAACGTTATGCCCAAATATTTAAACGACTTGACAAGCGGGACATTAGTAATACCGTACCCGAACATTACAGGTCTGATCTTCCTACTCATCCGCATTAACTTACATTTTTCCACGTCTAGGGCTAGCCACCATTCATCAGACCAACTGGAAATTTCGTCTAAGTCTTCTCGTGTCCTCCTACAGACACTCTACTTCGACACCTTACTTTACACCACTGCATCATCAGCAAACAAACGCAGATTGATGCCCACCCCGTCCGCCGAATCATTTATGTATACTGAGAACAACAGCGGTCCTATCACACGTCCCTGGGGCACCCCTGACGAACACTCGCCGTCGAGGACAACTTCCTGGGGTCTGCTACTTAAGAAGTCTTCAAGCCACTCACATATCTGTGAACTCATTCCATTTGTTCGTACCTGCGTTAACAGCCTGCAGTGGGGCACAATGTCAAATGCTTTCCGGAAATCTGAAAATACTGAATCTGTCTGTTGCCTTCATCGATAATTCTCGTATATCATGTGAGAAAAGGGCGCGCTTAGTTTCGCACGAGCGATGCTTTCTAAAACCATGGTGCCTGGTGGACATAGGCTTCTGAGTCTCAAGAAAGTTTATTATATTCGAACTGAGAATATGTTCAAAGAAATTGGCCAGTTGGTCGGCTCGCCGAAAATCAGCGTAGCAGGCCGAATCTGTCGCAGTCGCTACAGTTGCAACTGCGGGATTAAGAACTGAAGCAGCGACAGAGGAATGCAAGTCACTTGGTGCACAGTGAAGAGTAGGTAGTCCTCTTCAAGGTGGTACAACGAGAAGCTGTTTACAGTATAAGCGCCAATCAAACGAAAACCGAACACATGCCGCGATGGGACCATGGGATGGTTCCATTCAAAACTGATCACCAGGCGCGTTATTAAATATATCTCACTGGGAGACAAGTCGACCAATTCCTGTTTCGCACTCCGCCGGCCTGGGTGGCCGAGCGGTTCTTCAAAAATGGCTCTGAGCACTATGGGACTCAACTGCTGAGGTCATTAGTCCCCTAGAACTTAGAACTAGTTAAACCTAACTAACCTAAGGACATCACAAACATCCATGCCCGAGGCAGGATTCGAACCTGCGACCGTAGCGGTCTTGCGGTTCCAGACTGCAGCGCCTTTAACCGCACGGCCACTTCGACCGGCGAGCGGTTCTAGGCTCTACAGTCTGGGACCGCGGGATCGCTACGGTCGCAGGTTCGAATCCTTCCTCGGGGATGGATGTGTGTGATGTCCTTAGGTTCGTTAGGTTTAAGTAGTTCTAAGTTCTAGGGGACTGATGACCTCAGACGTTAAGTCCCATAGTGCTCAGAGCCATTTTGAACCTGTTTCGCAAAACGCGGCAGACGGCTCCACAACTGCACCCACTCTTTCGCTTCCTCGTCCGACTGAAACCGACGTCCACACATGTCTTTCTCCAGGTCGTCAAAGATGTGAAAATCACACAGTAAAAGATCCAGGCTCTACGGTGGATATTGCAATGCTTCCCAACCAGATCGGTGAAGCGTAGTCTTCGTCCTGTTGCCAGTGTGGGGCGGGGCGTTATCGTGCAGTAGGATGATTCCACTCGACAGCATTCGGACAGCCCGGGGGCCCACATCTCCCCTGCCAAACAAAGCCAAAACTGCTCATATAAGCTCCATCTTCTTCTACGAGTGGAGTGGCCATCTGCAAGTCGAGTTCCTCGAGCGCGGCGCCACAATCAGTGCGCAGCGCTATGAAGACACTATGCAGAAACTGCGACGCGCTATAAAGTCAGTATGCTCAGGAAAGCTGTCGGACGGAATCGTCCTGTTGCTCCGATAACGCCCACCCCCACACTGCCAACTCGCCGAAGACTAAACTTCAGCGATTTGGTTGGGAAACATTGCAACATCCACCGTACAGACCACATATTTCACTGTGCGATTTTCACATCTTTTTTCGACCTGAAGAAAGACATGCATGGACGTTGGTTAGAGTCCGACGAGTAATGCAAGAGTGGGTGCGATTGTGGATCCATCACCGACCAGCCGCGTTCTGTGAAACAGGAATTGATCGTCTCATGCCCCAGTGGGATTACTTTTGAATGGAACCATTCCATGATCCCGCTGCGGCAGGTATTCGGTTTTCATCGACTGCCTGTGGTAGATGGGTATTGGAAGCGTGGGGTGTGGCCACTGTGTGGACACAAGAAACCTAATGTAGCAGTTGGTGTCTATTGCCTGGGCCAGAGGAGGACCATTCAGTGGTGGCGGAGAGAGGGCTTCTGCATTTCAGCAGGAGCACTGCCTACATGCTTTGAAAACCAGCAGCTGAATCCTAGTGGTTAAGTGATCCAAAATAGTGTGCTGTGCAGAAGTGAGTCTTTTGGTTAAGGTTATAGTACGACCTATTATGTTTGTTGTCGTGGCACGCTGGGTGTGCGAATGTGTTCTCTAAAGGCGAAAACTGTGTTGGTTTTGCTAATTCCACGCCATGAGCGTCGCTGATTAATGTGTTTGAAGTAAAGAAAGTGGTCTTATGATTGGCTAGCTTCATTTGTACAAAGAACTTCGTCTTGTTGTTTTGTTCTGGGAGACTGACTCATTTACGTTTCGTTGTACTGAAGATCGTATTATGACATATACTGTAGGCAGCTGATACAATGTTGTCGTAGTGACTAGAGGGTGCTACGAGTACCCTGAGACCTGTTTAGCTGGGTGCTATGAAGTTGGTCTCACACTGTCCGGTCACATTAAATTTATCACCTGTCAGAAGCCTATATAACCATCGGCTGTTTTTTCCTGTTTTGTGTGATGATTCTTCGAACTGATGATTTCAGTTTCGTATTGTTCACATGTCGTAAAACGTTTATATTTAGATATGTTATGAGAGCCTTTATATCTCGACATCTCTTTTGGACTAAGCCCATTTAGTCTGAATAAGGTACTGTGTAAACATCTTCTGCTCTCAATTTCGTAATTTCCTTTTTCTAGGCAGTTCAGTACAATTTTTTCTGGACTTGATACACAGTTTATACCCTCTGGATAGTAATAAATACGTAATACTATAAAAATATGTGTACCAATTTCTTATCTCGTTCGCCATTGTTTATATGTTATCTCAAAACAGTACTTTTGGACCTTAGCACGTTTAGAATGTTAGGTCTTCAGTTAATATCAGCGCGCAGGCAGAATCGTGGTGCTCCGTTCTTTAATAAGACATATCGACCTTCATTGCATCAATAACGGTTTTACTCAATCTGTACATCGAGCAAGCAGTAAAGAAAAAAAAAGGAAAAATGTGGAGACGGAATTAAAGTTCAAGGAGCAGAACTTTGAGGTTTGATCCGACATTGTAAATCTGTCAGAGACAGCAAAGGTCTTGGAAGAGCAGTTCGACGGAATTGACAGCCTTGAAAGGAGGATATGAGATGAACTTCAGCAAAAACAAAACAAGGGTAATGGAATGTAGTCGAATTAAATCAGGCAGTGCTGAGGGAAATAGACATGGAAATGAGACAGTAAAGTACTAGAGGATTCTTGGTGTTTGGGCAGTAAAGTAACTGATGATGGCCAGAGTAGGGAGGATATAAATTGCACACTAGCAATAGCGAAACAAGTATTTCTGGAAAGGAGGAAATTGTTAACATTGCATGTAAATTTGAGAGTTACCGTGTCCGTTTCCCTCGTAACCCAGGTAGTCAACACATACGTCCGAAGATGGAGATCACGTAGCTTGTTATCTGCCTCAATATCTCCCAGAAACAGAATAGTCTCATTACGTAGATGGGGAGCAGTTGTTGCCGTCGCAGGTATCGTACGCCTTATCAGAGGACACCAGATTTTGTGAGCTATACCGCTGATTTGAGGATAGAGCCCTGTTACATCATACAGACAATACTTACACACTACGTGTGTAAATATGTTCTTCGAGGGTCCTTCAGTAAGTAATGCAACACTTTTTTCTCGGCTACTTCCGATTGAAAAAATGGAAAATTTGTTGTAGGCATCGTGGAATATTCCCGATTCAGCCCCTATAGAGTTATGAAATTCCGGTAGGGAGGGGTGCTATATGTAGCCTTCAAAATGGCGTCTGTATAGGCGGTGCATTCCAAGCAGCTGTCATTGAGCTCCTTATGGCGGAGAGCCAGAGCATCACATTCATAACCGCCTGCAGAATATCTACGGTGACGAGGTAGTGAACAAAAGCGCGGAGAGTCGTTGGGCTAGGCGTCTGTCATCATCCCAACAAGATCACGCAAACCTGTGCGATCTCTCGCTTGCCGGGCGCCCGCACACAGGTGTGACTCCTGCAGTGTTGGAAAGGGCGGACACTCTCATTCGATGTGATCGACGGATCAGAATCAAACATCTCTCTGTTCAACTGCGCGTCTCTGTTGCTAGTACTGATACACACGACCATCAGTTGGAGGTACACAGAAGTGTGTGACCACAGGGTCCCCCGCTGCCAGCAGACCATAAAGAGCAACCAAGGACCATCTGTGCGGAATTGCTTGCACGTTACGAGGTCTATCGCGACAATTTTTTGTACAACATAATCACAGTCGATGAAACATCGGGTCATCACTTAGAACCGGAAACCAAACGCCAATCAATGGAGTGGCGCCACACTACCTCTCTTCTGAAGAAAAACTTCAAAGCTGCACCCTCAGCCGGTAGAGTGATGGCGACAGTTTACTGGAACTTCGAAGGAGTTATTCTGTTTCATGCCGTCCCTCAATGTGCAATTGTCCACGCTGTAATGTATTGTTCCGCCCTCAGGAAAATGAAGAAACGACTTCAGGGTGCTCGTGGCCACAAAAATTCAAACGAACTTCTCTTTCTCCATGACAACGCAGGGCCTCTCATAAGTCTGCGCACTAGAGGGGAGCTCACAAAACTTCATTGGAGTGTTCTCCCTCGTCCAACATACAGCTCGGATGTCGCACCTTCCGACTTTCATCTGTTGGGCCCAATGAAGGATCCGCTACGCGGGAACCAGTACGTAAATGATGTAGAGGTTACTGGTGAGGCAAGTTGTTGGCTTCGTCGTTGACCAGTAGAATGGTACCATGCGGCCATACGGTCCCTCCCAGTAAAGCGGCTTACGGCCGTCTCATTGAACAATGTTGAAATACACGGTTTTGCAGCCGGAAGAGTGGGGAATAATATGGTGTTTCGGAATGATGGATAAAATCAGCGCGCTTTCGGAAAAAAAATGTGGTGCGTTACTCACTGAATGCCTGAACAGTATCTGAAACACCTACATCAGAGCCGGCCGGGGTGGCCGAGCGGTTCTAGGCGCTACAGTCTGGAACCGCGCACCGCTACGGTCGCAGGTTCGAATCCTGCCTCGGGCATGGATGTGTGTGATGTCCTTACGTTAGTTAGGTTTAAGTAGTTCTAAGTTCTAGGGGACTGATGACCTCAGAAGTTGTCCCATAGAGCTCAGAGCCATTTGAACCATTTGAACTTACATCACACTGCTTTAAAATTTTACGTTCCCGTGGTCCGAGATACCTGAACTGATCCTACCAGCTTGCTGATGTTACACAGTCGAAAACAAATAGTAGATACGTTGGCTGAACGTAAAAATAAATAATTTATTTGTTACGTAATTCTTCCGATATAAGGTAATTACCGAGATAGTGTTATTCTAAACATGCCTCGTCATTGTATTGTGGTAATTAGCGTAAATGTATTTATTCTGTGGCAGTCACTAATTTCGTTTGAATCGTTCGTAAATTGGCCAGAAATAATAATCGTATATTTTACGTCGCTGTGCCGCGTGCAGTTATTATTAGCCGCTGTCGGCGACTAAAAGTTCGGCGGCTGTGTGGAAGTTAATTTCACTGGAGGCACGCGTGCGTGTTTCGGTCGAACGGCGGCAGTGCAGTTTGACGCCGGCCTTTGTTCGACGTAACAAGCCTTGCGTTTGATGTTTTGCACCGGTAGTGACGCGTTAACTGCTTCTTTGGGAATATAAACAAGTGTCGGGAGGATTTTCCCGCAAGTTGTGCTCCAATGGTTTGATTATAAATAACGAACGCCCTGTTAAAACCATTAAAAGCCGCTATTCGACTATTTTCAGTAAACATCGATCGTCTTACGATCACAAATATCAGTTTTTTTTCAATGCAGGTTGGTGTCACAACCTGAGTCGTGCACAGTGTAATGGAAGAATTTTTACTTGACAACTTGCAGCTGCTTTAGATCTTTGTCACAATACGACGACATTTTGTAAATGATGTTATTTTCCGGTCATCAGTACTTTAGTTGGTTTGATGGATCTCACTACAATTTCCTCTGTTGTATGAACCCCTTAATCTTAGAGTTGCCCTTATACCCAACATCTTATTTGTTGGATACATTGCAATCTCTGTCTTCTCCTATAGTTTGTAACTTCTACAGATCCCTCTAGTACCAACGAGGATATTCCGTGATGTCATAACATATGGCCTATCAAACTGTCCTTTCTTACTATGTAGCCGCGCGGTTTGAGGCGCCGTGACATGGATTGCGCGACCCATCCCGTAGGAGGTTCGAGTACTCTCTCGGGCATGGGTGTGTGTTTGTTGTTCTTAGCCTAAGTTAGTTTATGTTGGTTTAAGTAGTGTGTACGTCTAGGAACTGATGACCTCAGCAGTTTAGTCTCTTAGGGATTCACACACATACATCTTATTATGATGCTTCATAACGTTTTAGTTGTGTACTCAGATCTGCTAGGCGATATTCACTGACCGAAAACAGCCACATCGTCCAAATTTCGGCCGGAAGTAGTAGCTTTCTCGTGGTGTTCAGGGTGTAATTTATTCAGACAATATGTTCGTTTTAAAAGTCATGCGAGCGGTATGATCAAAGAGAGGTAGCTACCGTACACACACAAAAAAAAAAGAAAACGAAACACGTTCTTGATATTAGTCTTCATTGCCCATGTACATCTACATGACTAGTCTGCAATTCAGACTGGCAGTGGATTCATCGAAGCACCTTCGGACTACTTCCCTACCGTTCCCCTATCGAATATCGTGCTGGAAAAACGAAAACTTGAATCTTCTTGTGAGAGCGTTGATGTATCTTATTTTATCACCATAATTATTTCTTCCTTTGTAAGTGGACGCTAACAAAATATTTTCGCAATTCGGGGAGAAAGTTGGTGAACTAAAGTTCGTTAAAAGATATCTCAGCAATGAAAAATGCCTTTGCTTTAATGATCGCCATTTCAACTCGACTACCATATCCCGAGAGTCTCTCCCCTGTTTCGCGATGATACAAAACGAGCCTGTCTCTGAACTTTTTCGATGTCCTCCGTCCACACTATCAGGTGAGGATCCTATACCATAGAGGAATGCTTCAGCGGACAGCGGACAAGCATAGTGTAGGGAGTCTCTTTAATAGACCTCTTGCATTTTGAACGTTTTCTGCCAGTAAAACGTAGTCTTTTATTCTCTTTCCAAACAATATTATCTATGTAATTTAAGTTGTTCCTAATTCTCACACTGGACTCGCATTCGGGAGGACGGCGGTTCAATCCCGCGTCCGGCCATCCTGATTTAGGTTTTCCATGATTTTCCTAAATCACTGCAGGCAAATGCCGGGGTGGTTCCTTTGAAAGGGCACGGCCGACTTCCTTCCCCGTCCTTCCCTAAGCCGATGAGACCGATGACCTCGCTGTTTGGTCTCTTCCCCCAAACAATCCAATCCAATCCTAATTCTAATCACTAGGTTTTATAAATGTGGTGTCTGGAACAAGCTCCAGTTTGGTCTTGCAGCCACTATGAATCAAGACCCCAAAAGAATAAAGAACATTAGCTGCCAGTGGGCATTGATTTAAATCAGTGGCGAAAGGTAAAAACGTTGTGCCGAACTGGGGTTCGGACCCGGGTCTCCTACTTACCTGGCAAATGTACTAACCACTGCACCACTCGGACACAGTGGTGAGCGCAACGGGGTAGACTGCCGTGGCACGACGCCCGTCAGACACAAATTCTGAACTTATCCTCACGCTACTGATCTTGTGCCACTTGCCTACTATTCTTGTTATTCACGGAATTTCGGCGATTCCCGTAAGAATTCGAGCGTAGTGTGCATCCGCACCGAAGTTGGTTGATTGGCTCATTTGGGGGAAGGGGCCGCCAGCGAGGTCATCGGTCCCATCGGGTTAGGGAAGGATGGGGAAGGAAGTCGGGCGTGCCCTTTCAAGGGAATGATCCCGGCGTTTGCCTGAAGCGATTTAGGGAAATCACGGAAAACCTAAATCAGGATGGCCGGACTCGGGTTTCAACCGTCGTCCTCCCGAATGCGAGTCCAGTGTGCTAACCACTGCGCCACCTCGCTCGGTCGCATTGAAGTGATCGCAGGCCTTCCTCACCTTAATTATGTATGTGGTGTCCTTTCTTCCGGACCAGTCAGTAGGCTCTCAGCCAGAAATCCTCATTCCAGTCACAAATTTCGCATGTTAACCCACAAGATCGTACTTTCATGAGAAAGTTTTTCTGTGGTACTTATGAAGAGTACACGGCAAGTGCGGTAATTGGATTTCCCAGAAACTTTGCTCGTTGTCGTTGGAAGAGGGGTTAAAATAAGCGAACACGTATCTAGGCTTATCGTTAGAAACTCATATGTTTCTGAGAAAAAGATAGTCAAAGTTTTCGGGGTACGTTATGTTGAGAAAACCGTCCCGAAACACACGTGCTACAAAACGCCACTGTTTCCTGCGCATGTATCCCGACATCAATATGGGATATGATCACCATGCACACGTACACACGCCACACAACGGGTTGGCATAATCTGGATCAGGTGGTCGCGCAGCTGCTGGGGTATCGCTACGTTATGTAGCTCTTAGGAAGTAACTGATCCTACCGACGGTGGCATACTGATTAGCGTGGCATTTCACACTTTTGCGCCTCGTGATCAAAACCCGACTGCAATTTTTTTTTTCATTTATCTACTATTGTTGTAGAAGATTACTACACAAATGTTTTCCAATATACACTCATGCTCATAAATTAAGGATAATTGCAGAATGCGGCACTACACAAAACCGTAGCCTCCCATTCTTGCACCAGTGCCTGTCGGAGCTCCTGAAGTGTCATAGGGGTTTGAAGACGTGCGCGATACGTCGACCGAGAGCATCCCAGACGTACTCCATGGGGTTTAGGTCTGGAGAACAGACAGGCCACTCTATTCGCCTGATATCTTCTGTTTCAAGGTACACCTCCACGATGGCATCTCGGTGGGGCCGCGCGTTATCATCCATCAGGAGGAAGGTGGGACCCACTGAACCCCTGAAAAGCCGGAGATACTGGTGCAAAATGACGTCCCGATACACCTGACCTGTTACAGTTCCTCTGTCAAAGATATGCAGGGGTGTACGTGCACCAATCATAATCCCACCGCACACCATCAAACCACGACTGCCATGCAGGTCCCTTTCAAGGACATTAAGGGGTTGCTATCATGTTCCTGGTTCACGCCAGATGAAGACCCGGCGAGAATCACTGTTCACACTATACCTGGACTCGTCCGTGAACATAACCTGGGACCACTGTTCCAATGACCATGTACTGTGTTCTCGACTCCAGGCTTTGCAGGCTCTCCTGTGTCCAGGCGTCAGTGGAATTCACCTTGCAGGTCTTCGGGTGAATAAACCTAGTCGCCTTAGACAGTGTGTCTGGAGACAACTATTCCAGTGGCTGCGGTAAGGTCCCGAGCAAGACTACCTGCAGTACTCCGTGGCCGTCTGCGGCCACTGGTGGTGAGATATCGGTCTTCTTGTGGTGTTGTACACTGTGGACGTCCCGTACTGAAGCGCCTGGACACGTTTCCTGTCTGCTGGAATCGTTGCCATAATCTTGAGATCACACTTTGTGGCTCACGGATGGCTCGTACTATGACCTGCTGTGTTTGACTAGCCTCCAGTCGCCCTAGTATTCTACCCCTCATAACGTCATCAATATGTGTTCTTTGAGCCACTTTCAACACACAGTCACAATTAGCACGTCTGAAAACGTCTGCACACTTACTCGCTACACCGTACTCCCTTACTCTGACATGCACCATCACGCCTCTGTGTTGCCAGAGCCACCATGCAACGTCCGCAGGTCATATGCACCGCATGGTCATAACACGAGGTGATTTAAGCCCGCAAACCACCCACCAGAGCGTTGTTTCACCATGTATCACCATTATCCTTAATTTATGAGCATGAGTGTATATTCAAATAACGTTGTCCATATTTGTCTACTAACTGTGTCTGATGAGTGAACTAAAACAAAAAGGAAGAAAAAGAAATATTAAATGATTGCGAGAATTATTTGAAATTGGTTTTAGCGAAATTGCTTTATTGTATCTCGGTTTATAATCAACTGCAAGCGCCAGTTTTTGGTAAAGCGATCCTCCGCCACGACGTTATTGACAACGCGTGGAATCTTCAGTGACGTTAACGGCGTTTCTTTCCCGAGTGAGACTCATACGAAGAAATGTCACTGTGGCAAACCTGCCTTTGCGCGACGCTCGTTGTGTTCGGAATTCCTATGTTCGGAATTCCTATGTTCGGAATTTGTGTAAGGTCGGTATCATCCTAAGGAAAGCACAAAATCTTCCCAAAGAATGAAAATGGTAGTAAGATACAAGAATTAATGGAAGAATTGCTATAAGAATTAAATATAAGAAAACGAGAATTTAAAGAAGATAGTAACTCCTGAAAATACCATACACACACACATGTATAATATGTTAAGTGGTTGGCAGTAATTGTGAAACACAGTTGTAATTTTACAATTAATATAACGCCGTTGTAGCCCATAATTTGGCGAGAAACATTCTTGTCTTTCTACGGACTTGAGTAGATAAATAAAATAAAAATAAAAAAAAATGAAAACAATAATAGCTTTTCTAACACGTTGCACAATACTGATATGCCGCGACCCTAGCCACTGTGCCACCATTAATGCTGTGCGCTGAAAGGCATCTACATTGCGTCGAAAACTTTGATTACCATTTTCCAACAAGCACTGTAGAATAAAGTAGATGTATCTTAATACTAACAGAATTAGGGAAAGACATATAAGCAACGAAAATTCAGACATAAACTAAAAACTAGGAAATTAGAAGACCCTGTAGTGGTAGATTAATAATAAGGATTTACCTGTATTGTAGAAATAACAGCTGCAAAAAATATTAAGTATGAAATCAGGACCCACTAATGTATTTAGGTAGTGGGTTAAAATGTACAAATATAATCATTGATTAAAGAAATTAAAAAAAAAAAACGGTCGAGTATCTACGGATAAGCCGAAACGCCGGCCGGAGTGGACGAGCGGTTTTAGGCGCTACAGTCTGGAACCGCGCGACCGCTACGGTCGCAGGTTCAAATCCAGCCTCGGGCATGGGTGTGTGTGATGTCCTTAGGCTAGTTAGGTTTAAGTAGTTCTAAGTTCTAGGGGACTGATTGTGGTGTCACCGTCAGACACCACACTTGCTAGGTGGTAGCTTAAATCGGCCGCGGTCCTTTAGTACATGTCGGACCCGCGTGTCGCCACTGTGTTATCGCAGACCGAGCGCCACCACATGGCAGGTCTCGAGCGACTGACTAGAACTTGGCCCCCAGTTGTACGGACGACCTAGCAAGGCGCAGTTAGTCATATCTGTAGAGAGTCGCACTTGTATTCACCATAGAGATGTACAAGAAGAAATTAAAGATAAGTATATGAGAAGCTCCGTTCTTTTCTTTATAGCTTTTACCACATATCCTGTTTCAGATATAACGCAAGACGGCGTGAGTTGACGCATGCCCCTTTCGGATACTTCCCTGTGGACTGGCTGCATTGTCAGTCCACAACACTGATGATCTCAGAAGTTAAGTTCCATAGTGGTCAGAGCCATTTCAACCATTGTTTTGATAAGCCGAAACACGTGTCCGATTATTTTGACCACTCTTCCACTGAGCGAAATTTCTGGGAAATCATGTTATGGCACTTGTCGTGTTCGGTTCATGAGTCAAGTGCTTTTCGAAAGTAAGTCACGAAATCTTGCATCTGTGAGACCTTAACTTTTCCCGGCGAATTAAATGTTCAAATAACTTACGGGTTTGCTGCCGGGTGACGTCGTTGAACACCGCCGATATTTCGACAGGAGCAAACCCTGCCATTCTCAAGGCACAAATGCAAGGAGGAAGAAATGTGCAAGGAAATTTAATACCTCGGTTCACAGAGGAGAAACAAGGAAGATACCACACAGAACAAGTGTCAACACAAACAAAGTTACCCAACATCACGGATATCGATAGTTACTGTTAATCAACAGGTGAGGTAGCCCTAATTCTGTCCCTCTGTTTTTTGATGAGAGACAGAGCCGGATTCCAAGCAGCATTTAAACAAAATCCACCATGAAACTTCCTGGCAGATTAAAACTGCGTGCCGGACCGAGACTCGAACTCGGGACCTTTGCCTTCCGCGGGCTTTGCTCTACCAACAGAGCTACCCAAGCACGACTCACACCCCGTCCTCACAGCCTTACTTCGACCAGTACCTCGTCTCCTATCTTCCAAACTTTACAGAAGCTCTCCTTCGAACCTTGCAGAACTAGCACTCCTGAAAGAAAGGATATTGTGGACACATGGCTTAGCCACAGCCTGGAGCATGTTTCCAGAATGAGATTTTCACTCTGCAGAGGAGTGCGCTGATATGAAAGTACTTGGCTGTGTTGGTAGAGCACTTGCCCACGAGAGTCAAAGGTCCCGAGTTCGAGTCTCGGTCCGGCACGCAGTTTTAATCTGCCAGGAAGTTTCATATCAGCGCACACTCCGCTGCAAAGTGAAAATCTCATTCTGGAAACATCCCCCAGGCTGTGGCTAAGCCATGTCTCCGCAATATCCTATCTTTCAGGAGTGCTAGTTCTGCAAGGTTCGCAGGAGAGCTTCTGTAAAGTTTGGAAGGTAGGAGACGAGGTACTGGCAGAAGTAAGGTTGTGAGGACGGGGCGTGAGTCTTGCTTGGGTAGCTCTGTTGGTAGAGCACTTGCCCGCGGAAGGCAAAGGTCCCAAGTTCGAGTCTCGGTCCGGCACACAGTTTTAATCTGCCAGGAAGTTTCATGGTGGATTTTGTTTAAATGCTACTTGGAATCCGGCTCTGTCTCTCATCAAAAACAGAGGGACAGAATTAGGGCTACCTCACCTGTTGATTAACAGTAACTATCGATATCCGTGATGTTGGGTAACTTTGTTTGTGTTGACACTTGTTCTGTGCGGTATCTTCCTTGTTTCTCCTCTGTGAACCGAGGTATTAAATTTCCTTGCACATTTCTTCCTCCTTGCATTTGTGCCTTGAAAATGGCAGGGTGTGCTCCTGTCGAAATATCGGCGGTGTTCGACGACGTCACCCGTAAGCAAACCCGTACGTTATTTGAACAATCTTGCCTCTATTTTACGGCCTTGACCCACGGGTCGGGTTCCGGAACACGCTACGCAGAGCAGCGCGCCACGGTGGAGTGCGAACCCCGCCGCCTGGTCGATACGGCGCGTCGACTGGCTCCCACCGTCTGCTCTGGTGTCTGGCTCGCGACGTGCAGCGCGCGTTCGGCGGACCCAGACCAGAGGTCGCACGCTGGTCGCTGCCTGCCGCCTCCGCGTAATTTACATGGCGATGAGCTTCGACCGGCGGCCGCTCGCTTGTCGTGCCTCCCTCGTGCCCGCAGACCGATCTTCCGCGCCCCCTCGGCCGCTGCTTCTGTGCTCTGACATTATCCGTAACACCCACGGCGGCGGGGTGAAGCTAGTGTGGCGAAAGCGCCTCCCACCACCTGCTGAACCGTGACCTATCGCCCGGTGACTGCCCCGTTCTGGTTTCCTTAAGATCGATTCACACGGAACAGCGTGGCACGGTACACGACGAAACGTCAATACATTCGACAGCACCTTCCAGGATATTGAAAATTGGGGGTAGTCACTACAGCTGTACCACAGGGATCAATATTGGGTCCGCTGTTGTTCTTGTTATACGGGGTGTCCCGTCTAAGAGTCGTCGGGCACATTATTTTTGGTGTTTCGGAAGATGTTTGCAGTTTCGTTTTTGTAAAGTGTAGCTGAAGTCAGCCCAAGCTCGTCACGTATTTCACGTGATTTCCTGTGTCGACAGCTGTAGTTTGTTTCCCGTTACAAACAAAATGACTTTTAAAGCGCAATTTTACTGCCCATTCGACAGTTGGATCCCGAAGTAGCCTTGTGCGATATTCTTTTTATGGATATGTATACGGTGCGGCGAAGCAACTTCCTTATTTTAAAATCTTATAAAACAGAAAGTATTGGAGATATCAGTTTAATCCTCTTTTCTTTACACAGAAGTACGTTCAAAGATTGTTGTTTTAGATTTTGAATATAGTATCTTGAAGGAGGCTTCTGCTCTTCTCAATGCACGTTTGGAGAGTAGAAATCGGAAGTTAAGGTTCATTATGGCGGCAACAGCAGCACATATATTGAAACTTCCTGGCAGATTAAAACTGTGTGCTGGACCGAGACTCGAACTCGGGACCTTTGCCTTCCGCGGGCAAGTGCTCTACCAGCTGAGCTACCCAAGCACGACTCACGCCCCGTCGTTACAGCTTTACTTCTGCCAGTACCTCGTCTCCTACCTTCCAAACTTTACAGAAGCTCTCCTGCGAACCTTGCGGATCTAGGACTCCTGAAAGAAATGATATTGCGGAGACATGGCTTAGCCACAGCCTAGGGGATGTTTCCAGAATGAGATTTTCACTCTGCAGCGGAGTGTGCGCTGATACGAAACTTCCTGGCAGATTAAAACTGTGTGCCGGACCGAGACTCGAACTCGGGACCTTTGCAAAGTGAAAATCTCATTCTAGCACATATATTGTTGAGCAGTTCATCTAGGATACGTGGATGATTGGTGTACACAAAGGATTTAACATATCGGCACAAGGAAAAGTCGCAGGGGGCTAAATCTGGCGAGCTTGCTGGGCACTAAAGATAGCTCCCCAAAGACATGAGACGGTTAGGGAAGAATTCGCGAAAGGGCTTCATTGACGTTCGTTTCCTGTGAGCCGTGGTGTCTTCTTGTTGGAACCAGACAGGCCTCATATCCGTTTCTTCAAATTCGGGAAAGAAAAGGTCTTCCATCAACTGGACATAACGCTCAGAAGTGACCGTAATTGCCCTGTAGTTGTCTTCGAAAGAGACAAGACTCAATAATGCCAATTTTTGATAATGCACACCAAAAAGTCACATGTTCTGTGTGCAGGGGCTGTTCATGAAGTTCTCTGGGGCTTCGTGGCACTCCAGCATCGCATGTTTTCTTCATAAACGCAACGGAAAAATGAAAATATGCCACTTCTCTAAAGAACACAAGGGTGTCATGAGACAGGTTTTCGATCAAGGCTGCACATGCATTTTTTCGTGAAACGAAATCGCGTAGATTAAGGGCCAGTTTGCATGGATGAAATTTTAGGTTTTCATGAAGAATTCGTGCCACTGTGTGATCATAAACTGCAAGAGAAACTGTATATTTTCGGGCACATCGCTTGGGGGAATTCAAAATTCGCCAGCCTTTCTTTCTGGACGTTTTCTGGTGTCCCGGTGGTTCTTAAAGATCCTGGTTTCTTTTCCTGTGCGATCCCAGTATCCATAAACATGTTCATCTACATAACAATCGATTTTCTTTCGGGAACACGACCTGCAGTCGAGATATTAAACTGTCCCCTACATGCATACTGCGTTGCAATGACTGAATGGCCATTGGAAAGTAATGCCCACTGCGAATGCGCGCTCATCTCTCGTCCACTGCAATAATCGATAGTGAACTAATCTTAAGAAAAGGAAAAAAAAAAGTTAGGTGTCTCCCTTTCGAATACTCTCAACTCAACAATGAGTAACGGCCGAGGTGTGGCGCACGTGTCAAATAAGGAAAGTCCTCCGCGGCAGCCTATATTAACAGGGACAGTAAACCGCGAAGAATTACCAGTACTGCGGCACTGTCAGGCCTGCGCGGAATGAAAACGGCCTGCAGCAGCGCTTCTCGTTCGCGGCTGGGGTACTGGTTCTCCTTCCTGTTTTGATGTCCCTGTTAATACGCACCGATAAAACGAACGTTGGCTTAGAATTATTTAGAACCGTTCTGTCGAATGGGCACTTAAAATTCCGCTTTACAAATAGTTTTATTTGTAAAGTACGCTTTCCGTCGACACTGGGCCGCGATTGAAATACGTTGTAAGTGGGCTGCTTCTGTGTAGGCAGCTCTGTGTAGCGCTTTGCATTGGATCTCTGACTGCGCTTTCTTTGCAAGAGACTCTGTGGCTGGTTGGACTCATTGTTGGAAGTTAATCGCCAGTAGTGTTGGTCATTGGAAGTTAGTCGCCAGCAGTGATTGACGTTAAATGTGAGAAGTTAGCATTGATGGAGGGTAGAGGTCTGAAGTGTTAGCGTAGGCTAACGATCTGGAAGTATCCGACTTCGAGATTGAAAATTATTCATGATTATATACCTTTGTACTGGATGCCAATGACGATTTATATTCGTGTCTGAACTGGATGTCACATTACTAAGGTAAAAAATACATTATTTTGTTTGCAACAAAATCTTTCCTTTGCTAACCACATGCCCATTGCTAGTTAGTGGCTTTAGTAGTTAGACTCTTTTATTTAGCTGGCAGTACTGATACTCGCGAAATGAAGATTTTTGTGTGGTAAGTGCTTAATGAAATGTATAGCTTATTGCTATGATTTCTTTTTAGTCAAGGCTATTCTTTTGAATTCATTATTTGAAGTCAGATTGTTCAGTCAGATTGCGTTGCGCTAGAATATTGTGAGCCAGTGTTGACATGATAAGAAAAAGTAAAGAGAAAGTAGGCTCAGTACGTTCAGTTTTACTCAGCTGTTTCAGAAACAAATGACATAGAAGTTTCATCCTCTCAGTCATTCAGCAATTTAAGTACAGATTCACACATTTAAATGAAGAAGTTTCAACGTAATGAGCAGGATTTGTCTTGGCTGACTCCACCTACACACTGCAGAAACGAAACTGCCAATACTTGCCGAAATAAACGGAAAAATGCTCCTAATGTCTCTTACGAGGGACACCTGGTATACAGTGTGTTTCACAATTCCTACTATAGGCTTGTAGCACAAGGTTTCCCAAACTATGCTCTGTGGAACACTGGTGAATAAGTACTCGGCAAAAATGATTTGTATAACACGGCCGTTTTTCCCTCATTTTGACGATACTAATTTTATCGGATTTAAATTTCCTAACCGACCTCTGTGATTTTAGTTTTGATTTAAATTTGAAGTGATCAATGAAGAAAACAAGTTTTTCTTATTGTTTGGAAATTTTAATAATTTTATTAACCTTCCAAATGAACAAGATGTTCCATGAGAGGACCAGAATTCTCAAAGCGTTGCGTTAGAGGAAAAGTTTGGGAACTCCTGTTCTACGGGTTGTAGACGGTATAAAGTTTTGATAAGGAAATATGAAATAAGGATGAATATGAAATAAGGATTTTCAAACATCTAGCTTCACGGTACGGACGCCGTTGTCAGTCGATGTCGTAATAATGACATCACATATCATTTTCGTCCTACAACAACGGCCGCGAGAGACTGGTGCGTTCGGAACTAGGAGGGATGACTGTGGAGCTCCGCAGACGCGCCGCATTCTAGGCTTTCAAGACGACGTCCTTGGTCACATACAAAAGAACTCCACGTCGACTGCTCGAAACATTCCGCACTGCACTGGCTCCCATAGAGCACATTGTTCAGACTTTGTGTCCGCTGCGTGAGTACCAGGAATCGGGTGTTTTGAATGTGATCCTGTCTTCAAACTTGTAAGACATACGCGTTGCCGGCGATGGGCGAGGCATGCCAGAGTCTCTGACCAGAGAGTAGTATGTAGTTAGTTGTTGCTTGTCGCGAGTCGGCGTCTGTCGGCTTTAGTCTTCAGTAGTCTGCGTTAGTCTTCAGTCCGTGCTAGTAAGCAGTAGTCTTGAGTAGTCTGCGTGAGTCGGCAGTAGTCGACTGGAGTCGGCGCGTGCCTGCGCGTGTCGGCAGTCTGCTCTGGTCGGGACTTTGGAGGATGAGTATTATTGTAGCAGGTAAAGAAGCAGTCTTGCGCATATCTAGTAATGTATATTAACTGTCATTAATTTCCTTTTTAAAAAATGCCACAATAATAATTTTTATAATATAAAATAATTTTTTTAAAGAAAAGCATTCATTTCAATTTAAAGAATATTTCCAATGCATGATCATTCCTTCCAAGAATCAGAAAAATATATACGCCAGCATTGCACGAAGCTGTGCGAAAAAATTTCTACATAAGAGCAGATATATTCGCAGTTTTTATTCAGAATACAGGGACGAGACGCAGCGCTGCTGTCGTCATAAAATTTACCAGGTTACTGAATTTTTTTATTATTTCCGGATTTAGAAATTGAATTTTGTGGTTACATTAAATGTGAATGCATTTCAGCATAGAGATCATAAATCGGAGCCAATTTTGTTCAGAGGTTACAATATTTAAAATTCATTTAATTATTATTTTTGTGCGGAGGTTACACTTGGTTCATGGTTTAAATATTCAAATTTAAATATTTCTGTGGAGAGGTTACAAACATCTCATCCAAACATCACATTTCCTGGTCCTAACTTTTTCTATTATGTCTCTTCTACAACTCCTAGAACAGTAATAGTTCTCTTTGCTAAGAAATGCAAGTATTGTGTCGTCAAGAGAGTAGTACAAACATAATCTCCCGGAAACCTACGACGGAAACCCTTTACGTCTGATATGTGAAATCTGTATGCTGGACTTAGGTTGGGTATGGAACTGCTTGCGGTGGATATTCACTGGGTTGTTTCATCAATTCGGAGGGGGGCTCGCAGGCATACTGTGCGCCAGTCTGTACACGAGTTGCTTCTTGGTTAGTTCCACCTGTGCTCAGACTGGAGATCAGAAGGATCACTAAATTCATTATTGTTACCTTACTGTGCTGAACTTAGCTGGTTTTCTTACTTAGGTGTGTAGCTTTTGTATGATAATTTATCTAATTAGGCGGCAATCAAATGGTGAGCCGTGTATTGGCTCCCTTCGAGATTCCCTCTGTCGCATCAGGCATCACAGAGACAGAAAAAAAAGAACGTTAAGTTCCTCAGAAAAAGTTTTGAAGCAGTACACAGAGATGGTACAGGGTTGCAGAGACCAACCGAGGAATTACACGAGCACACAAACGGACTCAAAGAAATTATCAGGAAACGCAGACTAACATTCTATGCATGAATGCAAAGAATGAACAACGGACTCACAAAGAGGATTTTTGAAGTAGTAAATAGTCCAATCAAAAAGAAAAAAGGGGTCGGTTTCAAGAAATAGAAGAAGACCCAAAACAAGCAGGAATCAGTAGGAAAATGGTAAATGGTAGAGACATATCCAGTAGGAAAATTATGAAAAGGAAATTTCAAGGAAGGAAGAAAACGGGAAAAAAATGGTCAGAGCAGAGGAACAGGAACACAGTCAAAGAATGAAGACTTTTGGGAAGAGAAAGAGAAGAAGGAAACAAGAAGAACTTAATAATCATGTAACATTCAAGTTAAACACTGTCTTAAGGGCAAAAATGTGAAACAATGTACACGTGTTTACGTTCAGTGTGTTAGTTTTTTTCCTCTGTTTCGAACAGTCTTCCCACAGACATGTCACAAACTTTACGACCTAATGTTTTCTTCGTGGTCGTACCTAGGCCACGAAGTAAACGACACCTGGCACGACAGTCTGTATTTTGTGTCCACAATTCTACACCTGACCCAAAGCCCATAAGTGATTCCTTTGGTATAAACTTTTCTGTCATTACCAGCTTTCCGCTTTCCTACATTTCAAATGGGTTGTTCTTTAGTTCTGGTGAAAATAGAGCAAGTGGTTTTCCTTAAATTATAAAGGCAGGTTGCTTTTTATTAAACAATTCGATTCAAAAGCAAGTTGGCTTTTCTTAAACTGAAAATTGCAGACTGTAGTGTAATTTCTCATACGTTCTGTACTTTTAATCATTTTGCCATTGTCATAATATAAGCAGTTGGCTTGTCTTAAATGTAATGACGCATGTTGAACTCAGCCAGTCCTGCCCTTCCACTCCTCAATGAGAAATCTGTTCTACCATTATAGTTGTAGTATCATGCCTAACGGGATAACTTCAACACTTGAAAATTTATATAATTCTCGAAAAATCAGTCCAATCGACTGTCACCAAACTTAGATAAAACATAATACATGGAATTCATTCCTGCACAGAACCTAAACATAACATTATAAGTACGGCGTGAGGGTAAATCAATAAATGAAACAGAATATTCCACATCCTCAGATGTTTATGTTGACAGTAACCTAAACTCGTAGTCAGATGTTACACATCTTCTTTATCGTCTGAGCTCAGCGACTTCCAGATAACATAAAATTTTGGAGATAAAAAGCAAAAGAAGTTGACTTACGTTTTCGACTTTCATTCACTAACGTGGTATAGTATCATATTCTGTGGTAAGTCGTCGTTCACAAAAACTTCGGCTGTTCTACAGAAGCGTGCAATAAGTGTATTCCGTGGCGACCATCTAGAACCTCTCGTAGACAGCTGTTTAAACAGATCGGTGTACTGACAAAAGCCTGGTAGTACATTTACTCCATTATGAAGTTAGTTCTCAACAATCATTCAGTGATTTGAGAACAACACAAACATTTACAAATATAACACTAGGAGAAGAAACCATTTACATTAACCATCACTGAGGCTTAGTATAGCACACAAAAGACGGGTACTCAGCCATAAAATTCTTAGATAGCTATCTAGTGACATAAAAAATGTAACAGATAGACAAAATTAACTTAAAACACGAATGAAATCTTATCTCCTTGATGGTTTACTGTATATGTTTCTGAAAAAGACAGTCGACAAAGTCAAAAGACGCAATGTATTGCCTTCCTAATATTCTTCCTTAATTGTGATACTGCATTTAAACTTTTTCTGTCTCGAACTGCATTTCATAACTAAAGATTCAAATGTTCAAATGTGTGTGTATTCCTAAGGGACCAAACTACTGAGGTCATCGGTCCCTAGACTTACACAATACTTAAACTAATGTAAGTAGGCTGTTTAGGTTTTTATGTTGGTAACGCCATGTAGCGCTCTGTATGAAAATCACTGACTGTGCTGTGTACAGTCTGTGACTGGTTGGCATTGTAGGAATATTCGCTATTGTAGTGTTGGGAAGCTGGATGTGAACAGCGCGTAGCGTTGTGCAGTTGGAGATGAGCAGCCAGCAGTGGTGGATGTGGAGAGAGAAATGCCAGAGTTTTGACTATGGATGTCATGAATTTATTTAAATATTATATGATGACTTTCGAACATTATTAAGGTAAACACATTGTTTGTTCTCTATCAAAATCTTTCATTTGCTAAGTATACTTATCAGTAGTTAGTCCTTTCAGTAGTTCATTGTCAAATGGAGGTACATCCACACTGGAGTGAACGCCAAAATACAACGTCCCTAAGCCCAATACTGAAAGGTGAAAGTGTGATAATGACATGCATTCTGTGACACAAGAAGTCAGTATATGGTATCAGAACTGAGGAACTAGCTATGATAGCGCAGCTTATTAATAGCCGAAGCACAACTCATAACCGATGTTCGTGACAGAGTTGGTATAATGCAGAAAACTGAAATAATAAGAAAAGCGTTGTCCAAACATTTGGTTGGCCGACAAAACAAATGCATGAAAACATGTCAAATACTATTTAGAATGCGGCAAACAGCACCATTTTACAAAGCTCCAAGTATGTCGCAAATAATATATTTTAGTCCTCCATTGATCGAGTGTTCCCTATTGAAAAGGGTGTTATTAATTAAACACCTATTACGATCTAATAGAAGCTGCACTGATTAAGTACTTTCCCTGGCAACACATATAGAGGCAGGCTACCAGAAAAAAAAAACAATAAAACATCAGTTGCATTGATAGAATTGAGTGCAGCCTATGAGACTGTCTGGAGACAAGGCCTGCTGTACAAACTCATACCAATAGTCTAATCCCATGCAGCAATATCATCAGACTCGTCGATAACATGCTTGCCAAGAGAGCTTTTCAAGTGATTGCTGGAGAACAAATGAGCTCTACCAAAATTCTCAAGAATGGGCTACCACAAGGCTCAGTCCTTGCTCCATTGTTCTTCAATCTTTATACTTTTAACATCCCAAACACACAATCTAGGAAGTTTGGCTATGCAGACGATTGGGCTATAGCTGCGGAACATGAATCATTCGAGGCTACTGAAGACACCTTGTGCTCTGATTTGAAGCTCCTGAGTGGCTACTTCCGCAAATTGAGACTGCAGCCGAATCCGACTAAGAATGAAGTATCATGCTTGCACCTTTGCAACCACTCAGCGAGAAGAGAGCTTAATGTCATCTTTGAAGGGAGAAACGCCTTAGCCATAACAACTATTCCAAATACCTAGCAGTCACATCGGACAGGATGCTCTCTTACAAGGAGCATCTGTCAAAGACTGCAGATAAAATGAAGACAAGAAACAAACTTTGCGGCTCCACAGCAAGCACACTCCGCACATCAGCAGTTGGGCCTATCTACTCGGTGGCAGAAAATTGCGCTCCTGTGTGGATTAACAGCCCGCATACAAGCAGGAATAGTGACACCATGCGCATTATCAGTGGCACAATAAAATCTACGCCTACTGTATGGCTGCCAACCCTGAGCCACATACCACCCCCAGAAATTCGCCAAAAAAAAACGCTCTTTTCAGTGAGTTCAACAACATAACTAATAACCCACAGCTGCCCATACACAGCGATATAGCTGACTTGGAGCGCAGAAGACTTAAATCGAGAAGACCAGCATTAGTCTCAGCTAAAGAGATGACGAACTCCAACTTTGACGTCTACAGTCTGTGGAAACAACACTGACAAGAACACTGCCCACCAAAATGCCAAAGTTTCATGGCAGCTGAGAAACCGCATTGCTTCAACCAGTCACGCAAAATGTGGACAACTCTAAACCGCATACGTACTGGCCACGGAAGATGTGCTGACGCCCTGTACAAATGGGGAACGATACCATTACCAAATTGCGCTGCGGCGCTGGAAAACAAACAGTCCAACACATAGTGGAAGAACATCCGGTTCGAGCCTACAAGGGAACCTAAAACGATTTCCTCGCTGCAACAGAGGAGGCAATTGATTATATTAAATGTCTTGATGTCAATCTGTAGTTAACTGATGTATAAAATGTATAAGGGCTGTGATGTATGCCATACGATAAATAAATGAATTCATTAATTAAAATCGATTACTCTTCGTGTTCATATTTTAGTGGCCGTAGACGTGTAGAGCACAACAACTTGCATTTTCCAGGTTCAGTCCTAGACAGATGAGGGGACTTTTCAGCCTCTTCATGATGGCCCAACATCCACTCATCTTAGTAACAAATGAGACCGAGGATCTTCCCTGGGGTTAACAGCAATCTGGAGGATAGGCCCCCTCCTAGGGCTACGGCGAGGAAAGACTGCATTACATGCAGCCTGGCCAGCAGTCTGCTCACGGTGTTCCACCACAGACTTCATGTTCTTCTTGACACACAGTCAGTTTTGTAGGTATTATAAAATCTAAATCCTTTCATATATACTTCTATTTGACCTCTTTTGAGGAAAAACACAAGCAGCAAAAATATCCAAATTCTCAAAGCAACCTTCCAAATGTAAACAAATATAGATAAAGCAACCAATGAAAGTTAAGTGGAATGAAAATCCACTTCTACAGGGTGTTTCCGTAAAAGCGTGCAAAAATGTAACGGGACATAGGCAGAGCTCCACTGCACAGTTTAGGGTAGGGAACCTGGGGTTAGCGAAGCCAGCTTAGGGAGGTATGGAAGTAAACTTGTCTACCGCTATGTCTAGCATTACTGTTTACCAGCTTATTTACAACTAACTTGCCTACAAATTTACATCTACTGTACATTCTTTATTTCGTGCAAGGAAACAAGGAGGATGAGCTTGATTACTAGGAAGTTACGATGCTGGTTTTGCTTATTTTACTTGTGCGTAAGGTAGCTCTGTCGCAGCGTATTTACAATGTCTCATGACAGAACGTAGTAAGAATCAACGATGGACCCATTCATTACTCAGTGCTATCCAGAGACCTACAGTACAATACGATGGAGCAGTACCGGTACAGTTTCGCAGAACTCACTGACATGTGCCTTGTATAAGGAGAAGAACTTTGCAATGCTCTCGCTCCTGAAAGGCTGTACAGGGATCGATATCGTAACTGGCATCATCCGCCACGACGAGTGTTTATCCCTCTCCATCGACGAATGCGGAAGACTGGTTGATTGGAAAGAAGAAACGAGGGACCTGGTAACATGAGGACCAGTCGCACACCCGATATTGAAGAGGAGGTGCTGGATGGTGTTGCAGGGGACCCCACTACAAGTACTCGTCGCACGTGAAATGGGCGTTGTACATACTAACGTGTGGCGAGTACTCCGCAAACAACAACTACAATAATATATCTCACAACGAGACAGTGTGTCAGTGGCTGCTCCAACAGTGGACTGATCGGCCAGATTTCCTCCAAATCATGCTGTTTACTAACGAGGCCTCATTTGATCATGATGGTATTTCGAACAGCAGAAAGAGTCATGTGTGAGATGCGGAAAACCCTTACGCCATAGTAGCGTCACACCATCAAGAACGTTTTGCTGTGAATATCTGGGCCGCCATTGTAGGCGACAATCTCATTGGCCCATATCTTCTACCTGGACGTCTGAATGGGCACCTGTACCTGTGGTTCGTGGCATGTTGGAAAACATTGGCTGTTCGAGACAGAATGTGGATACAACACGACGGTGCACCGCCTCGCTACAGTCTGGATGTCCGCAACTATCTCAATGCCGTATTTCCTAGTCACTGGATTGGAAGGGGCGGTCCTTTTCCACGGCCTGTGGTGTCACCTGACCTGAATCCTCTCGCTTACTTCCTATGGGGATATCTAAGACCACCAGTGTATGAGACCCCAGTTGATACGGAGATGGAATTTCTTGCCAAAATTGTAACCTCCTGTGGTGTGATTCGAAACACACCAGGGATATTTCTCAGGCTGCGTCAACGATGGTTTTTACAGTTTAACTAATGGAAATAAAAAAATACATAGTAATGTGATTTTATTCCTATTATCTCGTTAAGCTGGCTTCTCCGACCTCAGGTACCTTACCTCAAATGGTTCAGTGGAACGTCCTCTATGTCCTGTTAAATTTTTTGCACTCTCTTACGGGAACATCCTATATACACTCCTGGAAATGGAAAAAAGAACACATTGACACCGGTGTGTCAGACCCACCATACTTGCTCCGGACACTGCGAGAGGGCTGTACAAGCAATGATCACACGCACGGCACAGCGGACACACCAGGAACCGCGGTGTTGGCCGTCGAATGGCGCTAGCTGCGCAGCATTTGTGCACCGCCGCCGTCAGTGTCAGCCAGTTTGCCGTGGCATACGGAGCTCCATCGCAGTCTTTAACACTGGTAGCATGCCGCGACAGCGTGGACGTGAACCGTATGTGCAGTTGACGGACTTTGAGCGAGGGTGTATAGTGGGCATGCGGGAGGCCGGGTGGACGTACCGCCGAATTGCTCAACACGTGGGGCGTGAGGTCTCCACAGTACTTCGATGTTGTCGCCAGTGGTCGGCGGAAGGTGCACGTGCCCGTGGACCTGGGACCGGACCGCAGCGACGCACGGATGCACGCCAAGACCGTAGGATCCTACGCAGTACCGTAGGGGACCGCACCGCCACTTCCCAGCAAATTAGGGACACTGTTGCTCCTGGGGTATCGGCGAGGACCATTCGCAACCGTCTCCATGAAGCTGGGCTACGGTCCCGCACACCGTTAGGCCGTCTTCCGCTCACGCCCCAACATCGTGCAGCACGCCTCCAGTGGTGTCGCGACAGGCGTGAATGGAGGGACGAATGGAGACGTGTCGTCTTCAGCGATGAGAGTCGCTTCTGCCTTGGTGCCAATGATGGTCGTATGCGTGTTTGGCGCCGTGCAGGTGAGCGCCACAATCAGGACTGCATACGACCGAGACACACAGGGCCAACACCCGGCATCATGGTGTGGGGAGCGATCTCCTACACTGGCCGTACACCACTGGTGATCGTCGAGGGGACACTGAATAGTGCACGGTACATCCAAACCGTCATCGAACCCATCGTTCTACCATTCCTAGACCGGCAAGGGAACTTGCTGTTCCAACAGGACAATGCACGTCCGCATGTATCCCGTGCCACCCAACGTGCTCTAGAAGGTGTAAGTCAACTACCCTGGCCAGCAAGATCTCCGGATCTGTACCCCATTGAGCATGTTTGGGACTGGATGAAGCGTCGTCTCACGCGGTCTGCACGTCCAGCACGAACGCTGGTCCAACTGAGGCGCCAGGTGGAAATGGCATGGCAAGCCGTTCCACAGGACTACATCCAGCATCTGTACGATCGTCTCCATGGGAGAATAGCAGCCTGCATTGCTGCGAAAGGTGGATATACACTGTACTAGTGCCGACATTGTGCATGCTCTGTTGCCTGTGTCTATGTGCCTGTGGTTCTGTCAGTGTGATCATGTGATGTATCTGACCCCAGGAATGTGTCAATAAAGTTTCCCCTTCCTGGGACAATGAATTCACGGTGTTCTTATTTCAATTTCCAGGAGTGTAATATGAGTGAGCGCGACGACATTCGGCACACTTCACATCTCAGCGGGCACTGGCCCTCCGCCAGCGTCGACACCAGACTGAGAATCCTTGGCGTTTATCTTCCGTCCTGTTCCCGTTGCACTGACTATCAGCGTGAGTGCTGCCATTTGAAATAAATTGTGGAATGGTTTTTAGGTTCCGTTTAGTGTCGCCCAGTGTATCGTTGCAGATTATTACGAGTTGTCACCTTGCACTGAAAACGTAGCTCGCCGTGGAGCCGGAAGGGGAGGAGATGCTAGTTCTCACGCTCGCACAGCTAACACTGGCTACTGGGCCGAGCTAACGGTGTACTCCACTAATGTTGTGTGCAATACGTTACACATACTTTCTATGAATCTGAAGAACCGCTAAAATATTAATCGATCTGTTTCATAATTAGCACATCAAATTCTATGGATAACACAACGACACTGTTAAAATTCCAAATCAACAACTTCAATGCTTTTGGAGATATAAATGTTCACCCAAAACACACAATAACTGTGCTGGCATTGTCAAACTGAGTCAGGCACTGTAAAGTATTCGACTCTAGTACAATTAAATCTAAAACGGAGAGGATAGGTTCACATTATCTAATTTTCTGACATTTTCTTAAGTTTCATTACCACAGATTTCTGACGTAATTAAAAATACTTTGGATAATTATTATTTCATCGTATTTTGGTTTCGTTTGTGTTCTGCAGTCACTGAGAGAGTGAATGGAGGACATACGTAAAGTGAGAATATTTTATTAAAATTATGTAAACGTATGCGTGAAAAGTTGTTGTGCAAAAGGGGAATTTGTGACGTTTGTCCTTGTGAGCCTGATTTTGTAAAAGGCAGCCAGAAGGGGCGCTGAGTCTTAAATTTATTATTAATTGATTTTTTGCAAAGGAATCTTATTTTGTTTTCATCAAATTTTATTTATTTTCGGAATTACGAGATTTCTAGTGCAATTTACGTGTGGTAATGTGACATTAGAAACATCGCGAGTATAGAAGTGCTCGAGATTATCTGGGTGGCTGGTTAACATACTAGCCAACAGAAATTCAAAATTTCCGCGCTTTTGAGTAGAGCTTTGTGCCTCAGATCTATGGGTCGACAGAACCACTCGGCAGCCGTCTTTAGGTTAACACCTATGTTAAATTCACGCTGATCAAATTTGTACCAAAACGAAGAAATGCGCTTATTTTATCAGCTCTCGTGTAGTTGATGAGAAGCGACTACAGTGTTAAGTATTTTGAGAAAGTTTGAGCTTTGTGAGTAATTTATTTTTGGGGATTTCGCGTGTAAACCTTTCAAGTCATACATAAATTACGCGTCGCTGTTTCGTGCAGATTACCAGACATTACATGAGGACTACTGAACGACTGACTGTGTTAACTCGCAAACAGTCGTGGGTCAATGACTGTTTATGACGTTTAGAATAAAGGGTTGGACTAAATATCTTCTGGCTGCTTTTGGGTGTGAACTTGTTACAGAGATAGTAACATTGCATAATAAGGGTCGGGGTATTAAATACGAACTTGATAGCTATTTTACTTGTTCTGGAGACAGTAAACCAACTAAAAGGAAATTTTAGACTTTTTTTTTTTTTTCAAACGAGTCATGCAAGCAAGAAAGCCGAAAAGTCGATAGTTTAACTTTCAGCTACTGCCCATGCGCTCGAGTTATGTGGCCTTTGCGTGGAAGGTATTTAGTCGAATTTTTGTGAAAGCTCCTTTTGCCGGCTGAACCAGTATCTACCATCGCAGAGTGAAGGGGCAGACAACCTGAAGTCTATCCAGGTAGGTGGACAGACTGGTTAAAGAGTAGTGAGAGAGCAACACGCCCCGCCGCACCAGGGAGAATGTACCTTTAACGGCAATAAATTCTCAAATGCACATTTTTCTCTATCCCATACACTCGTCTGATAGGTAATTTTTTTAAATTCTTCTCCCTCCGTCTCCCTTTTCTCTGACTCTCGCACGTTTAAAACGGGCTGGACTTAAATATTGCCTATAAACAGTCAAGAAACGATTACAGCACACTACAGCGTACCGCATCTGGCGGGTTAAATGGGGTGAAAGAAGACATCATCTGAATTAAATTTACTGAAGTGAATTTAATGGGACCAGTGGAGACGAATACATTAAATGCTTTGCCACGAAACATCAGAGAAACTGTGTTAATTCGCCCGAGGTTGTCGTTATGGTCTTGAGTCCGAAGATTGGTTTGAAGCAGCTCTCCATGCAAGTATTTTCGTCTCTAGATAATTGCTGCAATCAGAATCCACTTGAACCTGCTTATCATATTCATGTATGGGTCACCCTCTTCAACTTTTACCACTCAAACTTCCCTCTATCATCAAATGGACAGTTCTTTGATGTGTGTGCGCTATCAGCTTATACCTTCTTTTAGTCAAGTTGTGCCACATATCTCTTTCTTTCCTCAATGTATTCATTAACTCCTCATTAACTATTCGATCTGCTCATACAATCTGCAGCACTTTTCTGTAGCACCAGATTTCAAAAGTTTCTATTCACTTCTTCATTAAACTTCCGTATAAGGCTTCACTCCAGATAAATGCCTTCAGAAGATACTTCTTGACACTTGAACTTATATTGGATGTAGTTTAATTTCTGCTTTTCCTGCTATAGCCAGTCTAAATTTTATATCCCGTCTACTTCGATCATCGTCAGTCACTTTGTTACTCAAATAACGAATTTCATCTTCTACTTTTAGTGTCTCATTTGCTAACCTGATTTCCTCAGCATCGTATGATTTACTTCGATTACATGTCATTAACCTAGTTTTACTTTCACTGATATTCCTCTTATAGCCTCTTTGAAGAGACTGTTCATTCCATTCACCTACTCTTCCCAGTAGTTTGTCTTCTCTGGTAGAATCAAAACGTCATTGATAAACTTCAGTACTGTTATTTCTTCTTCTTGAACTGTAACTCCCTTTCCAAATTTCACCTTGAGTTCCTTTACTACTCGCTTGGCGTACAGATTCAGTAACATTGGGGATAGGTTACAATCCTGTCTCACAAGTTCCTGAACTACTGTTTCCCGCTCATGTCCTAAGCTCTTACACTGTAGTCTCGTTATTGTACAGCTGGTGAACGACATTTTGTTCGCTGTATTTCATACCTGCTATCTCAGGAATTTCAGAGAGTGTTGTCTTGTTAGCAATGTCAAAAGCTTTCTTTAAATCTGCAAATGCGATAAACTTTGGTTTACCTTTCTTTAACCTATCTTCCAGAATAAGTCACTGGGTCATTGTTGCCTCACGCGTATCCTAACTTATCCTCCCTGAGATCGGCTTCTAACAGTGTTTCCATTCTTCTGTAAATAATTGCAGCCTTGCCTCATGAAATCTATGGCTGATAATATTCACATCTGCCGCCACGTGCCTTCTTTGGAGCAGGAATTATTACATTCTGCCTGAAGTTCGAAGGTTTTTCATCTGTCTTATCTATCTTGCACAGAAGGTGGAAAAGTTTTCTCACGGCTGGTTCTTCCACACGAGGTGGAAGAGTTTTCTCACGGCTGGTTCTTCCATGGATATAAATATTTCTGAGTGAATATCGTCTAGTCAAAGGGCGTTGTTTCCATTTAAGTCTCTGAGTGTTCTGTAAAAACTCTTCTTTCGTATCTCACTGTCGTCTATTTCCTCTTCTCTTTCTATAGCACTATCCTCAAGTTTGTTTCCGTTAAACAGACCCTCTAATATTCCTTCTACCTTTTAGCTTTCCTGTCTTTCCTAAGTTTTTGACAATCCTGCAACTGCTTGTCTTTTCTCCTATAGGCTGCCTCTGGTTTCACTATGTAAGGTGTCAGGCAAATCCAAAACCTTCCATGAAAACCCTGACATGATAGCAAATCCGGCAGTATGTCACATAGCTACGAATAAATCCTGACATTAAATTAACCAAAGTAATACGATCGACGAGTGAGCAAATGGAATACCACAGACTAACACAAGAACGCCTAAATGCATGTCATACCTTCCCACCGTGAAACAGACGCAGTTCCGAGGGAAGAAACGAGAACAGAAGCCGAGAATTGTGCAGGCTAGGAGGCCCTACGATAAGGGACGGACACCCACGTTGCCAGCCGACCGCCAGGACCACCCCCCAGCCCATGTTAAAAGATAGAGCCCTCCAGAAGAACAGTATAGATCTTACGATAACACTACAAGGACCACACCAGCTGAAAGTTTAAGCGTGAGACTATACGCGTCTCTGTTACGTCGCAAACGTTAAAAACATTGCCCCACCACGAAAAGTATAACGTTTCTCATTGGATAGACAGAATTTTTGTAGGCGGAGCTTAAGGTTAATATTGAGACCCTGATTGGTCAGTTGAAAACACAGCCAGATACCTTTTTTTTAAACCAACTTCGGTAAATTGTAGTAAGGAGAAGTTAGGAGAGAGTAGCTTCCGAGACGGCGAGGTGTGGAGCTGCTTCGCCCGCCGCCCCCTGATGCTGCCTAACCAACAACAAGGTAAGCTTCACTCAGAACTGCAGAAATCTCATCTGTTGCACCCCCTTTTTTTCGTAATACTAGTGTCGATCGTCAATTAAACTTCGTGGTATTCACATTTGCTATTAGAAGTTAAAATCTGAAACGCGATGATTTTTCTGTTATCTAATTATTGAGAAGCCACATCAGCCACTGTAATTTACGACAAGTTAAATAAGTAATTAAAGATAATTGAGAGTCTCTGTAGACCATTTTTGATAGTTTTCTCTTTTATGGAACTTAATTTAAACCTAGATTATAGATGTGATATGGCAAAGGTCATCCTTCGATCCATTGTAGAACTTGGAAACCCATTCAGGGAATATTCGTTCACATTTTTGTTGAACACAGTTGGTTTTTATCATCCTGTATTAAAATATTTCCTTTTATCAATAGTACAATTTATAAACAATGTTATGTGAGTAGAATAAAAATTCCAATGGTAAACTTAACTACTTTTTCGACGTTATTTTACCAGCTAACTAAAAATAGGAAAGCCTTGAACCCCTTCCACTAAATTTAGTTAGTATTAAGATTCTTTTACAGGGAGTGCAGTGGAGCTGACGCTGAAATCATTAATTATTTGATTATATCATCGCTAGTCTCACTGAACTCTTCTGAACTCTACATGTCATGTGTGGTCTGGCGTCTCCTTACCAGCAACAGGTCCCAGGTTCAAACTAGTCAATTCCCTAGAAAACACGCTCAGAGCGTCGTTGCGCGAATGTGGTAGGGAGACACGACTTAGAACAAACAGACACCACACAGAATGTTAGAACTAGTCGTGCTTGATTTTAGAGCCTTGCATTTGTCCTCTACCCGTTCCTGCTCAGTCATTTTGCACTTTCTATCAGTGTTATTTTTTATATTCCTTATTACCTTTTGTCCATTTCATTTGCTGTGTATGTTCTCTTTTTGTCAGTTAAAGTCATTATATTCTTGTTTTTGAATAATTTCTACTGGATCTTATCTTTATGCCTGTTGTGTCATGCTATCCCTTATTCTTCTCCTCAGTGTTTTCCATGAGTTCCTTTCCTTGCCGAATCTGCGGAGAGCTCTTCATTTTTTATCGTATGAGTCCATCTAATTTTCAACATCCCTCTACTGCACAATATCTCAAACACTTTGTTTCCCTTATTTTCTGGTTCCATGATTCACATCCATATAATGCTGTGTTCCAAAAGAGCTTTCTCAAAAATTTCTTCCTGAAACTCAGGCCTATAGGTAATGCTGCTAGAATTACATTTTACATTAAATTCTGTTTATGCCATTCCTGCATCGCCCATCATGCGTTATTTTGCTTCCAAGCTAACAGAATTCCTTATCTTCATCCATTTCGTAGTTCTCAACTGCGATATTAATCTTATCGCTTGACTCATCCCTGCTATGGCTCATTATTCTCGTCTTCTTACTCTCGGCCTAAATTTTGCGCTTATTCTACAGTACATTCCATTCAACAGATCCTGTATATCTCCCTCCCTTTCATGAAGGATAGCAATGGCGTGAGTGAAACTTACGATTGGCGACGTCTCCTCCTGAATATTAAATGGTAAAGGCGAAAGACTTTAACCCTTTCTTAATCCATAGTCTGTAATCCTTTGAGATTTCTTCTTGCTCTTCCTCTCTTACTGTTCCTTCTTGGTCTTTGAAGAGTATCAGCTTCGAAATATATCATTTACAATATCTTCACAATGTGTACTGGTCCTTCTTGGATTATGAACGAAACTGAATTTTCGACGTTGTCTACCAGCATGGAAGCAAGAATACCGCATCCTCGTCTTGTATTCAAAATTACTAGGGAGTACAAAAAAAAAAAAAAAACAGAATAAGATATAACATTGCCGTGGGCGGGGCTTGTGTAGTATGCATTTCCACCGCTAGTCTTGTTTAGAACAGCTCATTGCCAGTTCAGTGCCGGCTGCGTTGTCGATCCGGCTTGTTCTAAAAAAATGGCTCTGAGTACTATGGGACTTAACATCTGTGGTCATCAGTCCCCTAGAACTTAGAACTACTTAAACCTAACTAACCTAAGGACATCACACACATCCATGCCCGAGGCAGGATTCGAACCTGCGACCGTTGCGGTCACGCGGTTCCAAACTGAAGCGCCTAGAACCGCACGGCCACACCGGCCGGCCGGCTTGTTCTGTTCATCTGCAGTGATTGTTTTTGCTAGTGCTGTTTTGTTTTTGTTTCGTTTTTTAAGATGGCAAGTTTAAGTGAACAACGTTCAGCCGTGAAATTTTGTTTTCTACTCGGTAAAAATGCTGCTGAAACTGTTTTAATGTTGAAAACGGCTTACGAAGATGACACATGTACTAGTGGTTTAATCGATTTAAAATTGACGACATGTCGAGAGATGACAAACCTCGGTCTGGACGCCCATCAGGTACCAGAATAGTAGAAAATATTGAAAATAGTCGAAAGCTTGTGCTCACAGACGGTCGACAGACAAGTGATCAACTGCCAGAGATTAGTGGGTAGTGCTGGAGCTCGGTTTTAGTCACAAAGGACCAGATTTGTGGCAGACAGAGAGTGGTTCTTCCACCACGACAATGCACCAGCACACACTACCATCTCTGGTAGACAGTTTTCGGCTAAAAATGGCATGGTTCTACTGCGCCACGCAACTTACTCGCCTGACCTGGGTCCCTGCGAGTTTTTCTTATTTCCACGCATGAAAAGGAGCATGAGAGGACACCGACATGACAACACTGAAGAAGTCAAGGAAAATATCGAAGGAGGAGCTGTGAGCCATTTTTAAAGATAACTACAAAAATGTTTCGAACAGTGGAAGCAGCGGTAGGACAAATGTATTAGTTGTAATGAAGAGTATTTTGAAGAAGGTTGATTTGTAACCAACTTGAAAATATATAGCTTTTAAAAAATAATTCCAATTTTTGGGTACGCCCACATATTTGCCGAATTTTGGTTCCTACTCGATTCAAATCCCTGCGCTACGTATTCCGGGAGGATACGCGGCAGGGTAACGTGTAGAAATAGGGACAGAAGACCATACCGAAGGGATTAGAGATTCTGCGTCATCTATAGTACCGTTTTATGCTGCGGTTGCGACAGTGGAGTAGGCGCCTCTCGGGCGCTTCACTACGTGGGCGGATGTCCGGATCGCGTGACGCATCACACACGCCGCCCAGGCGACCTGTCTCGCTAACCTCAGTGCGTGCGTGTGGGCGTGTGTGTGGGCGCGTGTGCGCGTGTGTGTGTGTAAAAGAGAGAGCGCGCGCCTCTGTCGGGCCGCCCCGCCTTCTAAAGGGAATTAATACGTGCATTAGCTGAGCACCCACGCCGTAATTATCACTTATGGGCCGGCACGTAACAATGCATTCTGGGAAGTTTCTTGTATGAGCACGCATCCTGCTCGTTAGATCGGTATCGGCCTTGCCTACTGCACGTAAGGCCGGCCTGCCCTTAACGCCGGTCGATGTGCTGTGCTGGAACGGGGAAAGGGACTTTTTTTTCCCACTCCTCGTCCGCCTTCAAAGCCGCAACCGCTCGATAACGCAGCTCCCTCTGCCTTTTCAATAATGCAAACGGAAGTGCTTCTGGCTTTGGGCTACGACGTACGCTCGCAAATTCCTTGCGGGACCGGTTCCAAGACCGATTAGCGGGTAGATTAGAAGCTAGATAGTGCTGCCGAGGAGATGCAGTTGCCTCAGGCAAGCGCGGACTATGGTGCCGCGTAAAGTAGTGTATAATTTATCTTGGCATCGTTATCACGTCGCAAACTCTTTCCCGTGTACCTATTTACCTATTTCGTTTGTAGTTTAATAGGGGGTGTTTGCAGTAAGGCTGGGTCCAAAGATGTATAATGGGAAATTTTGTTAAGGAGGCACGTGTTGACACATACACTACTAGCTATTAAAATTGCCACACCACGAAGATGACGTGCTACAGACGCGAAATGTAACCGACAGAAAGAAGATGCTGTGATATGCAAATGATTAACTTTTCAGAGCAGTCACACAAGATTGGCGCCGGTGGCGACACCTACAACGTGCTGACATGAGGAAAGTTTCCAACAGATTTCTCATTCACAAACAGCAGTTGACCGGCGTTGCCTGGTGAAACGTTGTTGTGATGCCTCGTGTAAGGAGGAGAAATGCGTACCATCACGTTTCCGACTTTGATAAAGGTCGGATTGTAGCCTATCGCGATTGCGGTTTATCGTATCGCGACATTGCTGCTCGCGTTGCTCGAGATCCAATGACTGTTAGCCGAATATGGAATCGATGGGTTCAGGAGGGTAATACGGAACGCCGCGCTGGATCCCAACGGCCTCGTATCACTAAACAGTTGAGATGACAGTCATCTTATCCACATGGCTGTAACGGATCGTGCAGCCACGTCTCGATCCCTGAGTCAGCAGATGGGGACGTTAGCAAGACAACAACCATCTGCACGAACAGTTCGTTTACAGCAGCATGGACTATTAGCTCGGAGACCATGGCTGCGGTTACCCTTCACGCTGACCGAGCGAGGCGGCGCAGTGGTTAGACACTGGACTCGCATTCGGGAGGACGACGGTTCAATCCCGCGTCCGGCCATCCTGATTTAGGTTTTCCGTGATTTCCCTAAATCACTCCAGGCAAATGCCGGGATGGTTCCTCTGAAAGGGCACGGCCGACTTCCTTCCCTAATCCGATGAGACCGATGACCACGCTGTCTGGTCTCCTTCCCCAAACCAACCAACCAACCTTGACGCTGCATCACAGACAGGAGTGCCCGCGATGGTGTACTCAACGACGAACCTGGGTCCACGAATGGCTACACATCATTTTTGCGGATGAATCCAGGTTCTGTTCACAGCATCATGATGGTCGCATCCGTGTTTGTCGACATCACGGTGAACCCACATTGGAAGCGTGTATTCGTCATCGCCATACTGGCGTATCACCCGGCATGATGGTATGGGGTGCCATTGGTTACACGTCTCGGTCACCTCTTGATCGCATTGACGGTACTTTGAACAGTGGACGTTACATTTCAGATGTGTTACGACTCGTGGCTCTACCCTTCATTCGATCCCTGCGAAATCCTACATTTCAGAAGGATAATGCGCGACCGCATGCTGGTGGTCCTGTACGGGCCTTTCTGGATACAGAAAAAGTTCGACTGCTGCCCTGGCCAGCACATTCTCCAGATCTCTCACCATTTGAAAACGTCTGGTCAATGGTGGCCGAGCAACTGGCTCTTCACTCGAGGAACTGTGGTATCGTGTTGAAGCTGCATGGGCAGCTGTACCTGTACACGCCATCCAAGCTCTGTTTGACTCAATGCCCAGGCGAATCGAGGCCGTTATTACGGCCAGAGGTGGTTGTTCTGGGTACTGATTTCTCAGGATCTATGCAACCAAATTGCGTGAAAATGTAATCACATGTCAGTTCTAGTATAAAATATTTGTCCAATGAATACCCGTTTATCGTCTGTATTTCTTCTTGATGTAGCAATGTTAATGGCCAGTAGTGTACATCGGGAAAACCGTAAACACAACACAGTACCATGCCAGATACGGTGTAGGAAACCCACTGGCGTCCAAAACAGCTTTCAGTCGTCTCGGAAGGGATGAATACAGGTCTTGTATGGTATATTTGTCCAATGAATACCCGTTTATCGTCTGTATTTCTTCTTGATGTAGCAATGTTAATGGCCAGTAGTGTACATCGGGAAAACCGTAAACACAACACAGTACCATGCCAGATACGGTGTAGGAAACCCACTGGCGTCCAAAACAGCTTTCAGTCGTCTCGGAAGGGATGAATACAGGTCTTGTATGGTTTTCAATGGGATCTTATACCATTATTTTTGCAAAATAGTGGCAAATTCAGGTGAATTTGATGCAGATGGATAAGGATCACTTACTCTTCTCTCCAAAGTAGACCACAAAGGCTCGATAACGTTGAGACCTGGTGATTGTGGTGGTTAGGGGTGATGCGGCAATTCATGCTCGTGCTCAGAAAACCACTCTTGGACGATGCGATCTGTGTAAACAGGGGTGCTGTCGTTTTGGCGTACAGCATCATCACTGGGGAATAAACATCGTGCCATGGGATGAACCTCATTAGCCAAACTGGTCGTATATTTCTTACCAGTAATGAAAACCTGTAGGGTAACCATGGGGGCTTTGGAATACCACGATATGGCTGCGCAAATCATAAACGAACCCTCGTCATATTTCACTCTTGGGACGTAAACTCGGCCAGAAGACAGCCCTGCAATTCCAATGTTACAGAGCTCTCTTCCTGTTATTTTGATGTAGACAAGAACTGCGAATTTGACATCCAATCCTGCAGTGGCTTTTCCAGCTCCTGACTCTGACTGAACGTCGTTGGTTGGTGCTGCAAACGAAACCCTGACTGGAAAGTCGCTTAAAATAAGTCTGTAAATCAACTGGAGCCATTGGTCTACCGTATAAGGAGAATGAGAGTGACTGCTCCAGCTGCTAGATCTCTGAGGATACTAGCTTCGATGACAGTTTCACCTGCAAACTGGTAGAACTACAAAGTTTCGAATTATTCAAATTTCGTAATAGTATTCTACTCATAAGCCGGTACGCTATAAATACGACTTTACCTGTTTTCTGTTAAAATCGACCGCGCCGAAGAAAAGAAAGCAGGATATTGACCTGTATACAACTTCTGTTTAATATTGTACGTAAGGAGAAAGAATGTGTACGGGACGAACAATATGTTTACTTTATTAAATGCACTGCTATCGTAGTTACAACAGACAGCAAGAAAGAAAAACAAACCACACATGTTCACACCGCTGTCATCGTTTTCTTTCTCGCAGTCGGGTGTAACAGAAAACCTGTACAATGTTGTATAAAAACATATCCGTCGGAATATATTAAAGCATAATGAAAGACTTACAGTAACTGTTATTTAAAAACATATATAGCCCATGTCCGTCGGAATTTATTAGGGTATAATGAACAATTTAGAGTAAATCCGTAAAGAACTTTCCGAGAATTTTGCTGATGGGCAATGTCTGTCAGAACGTTTGTTAGTGTGTCGTATAAAAATATGAAGTAAATTGGTCAAGAACGTTTTCAGATTATTGTTAACGTTTCACGTTTACATATGTATGTATGACAGAGCCGGCCGGAGTGGCCGAGCGATTCTAGGCGCTACAGTCTGGAACCGCGTGACCGCTACGGTCGCAGGTTTGAATCCTTCCTCGGGCATGGATATGTGTGATGTCCTTAGGTTGGTTCGGTTTAAGTAGTTCTAAGTTCTAGGGGACTGATGAACTCAGAAGTTAAGTCCAGACATAAATGTTAAGAAAGAAATTCGATACGTTTCTCCGTTTCCGAGTTATTTAGCATAGAATTTAGCCCATCGGGGCGTCGCGCGCTCACACTCAAGCGGCCTGCCAGGGGAGGTGTTGCTCAACGAGTGCTTTGACTCGTTAGCTGAAACTTGAAATTACGCGCGCGACGATCTGATTGGCTAACTTCAATGCTAAATAACTCGGAAACGGCACAACGTAGCGAATTGTTTTCGTAACATTCATATTTCAGTACACCCTGCCCTGCAACATCCCTACAAGCGTTTCAGACAATTTCTGACCACAATATATAGGGTGTTACAAAAAGGTACTGCCAAACTTTCAGGAAACATTCCTCACACACAAAGAAAGAAAATATGTTATGTGGACATGTGTCCGGAAACGCTTACTTTCAATGTTAGAGCTCATTTTATTACTTCTCTTCAAATCACATTAATCATGGAATGGAAACACATAGCAACAGAACGTACCAGCCTGACTTCAAACACTTTGTTACAGCAATGTTAAAAATGTCCTCCGTTAGCGAGGATACATGCATCCACCCTCCGTCGCATGGAATCCCTGATGCGCTGATGCAGCCCTGGAGAATGGCGTATTGTATCACAGCCGCCCACAATACGAGCACGAAGAGTCTCTACATTTGGTACCGGGGTTACGTAGACAAGAGCTTTCAAATGCCCCCATAAATGAAAGTCAAGAGGGTTGAGGCCAGGAAAGCGTGGAGGCCATGGAATTGTTCCGCCTCTACCAATCCATCGGTCACCGAGTCTGTTGTTGAGAAGCGTACGAACACTTCGACTGAAATGTGCAGGAGCTCCATCGTGCATGAAACACATGTTGTGTCGTACTTGCAAAGGCACATGTTCTAGAAGCACAGGTAAAGTATTCCGTATGAAATCATGATAACGTGCTCCATTGAGCGTAGGTGGAAGAACATGGGGCCCAATCAAGACATCACCAACAATGCCTGCCCAAACGTTCACAGAAAATCTGTGTTCATGACGTGATTGCACAGTTGCGTGCGGATTCTCGTCAGCCCACACATGTTGATTGCGAAAATTTACAATTTGATCACGTTGGAATGAAGCCTCATCCGTAAAGAGAACATTTGCACTGAAATGAGGATTGACACATTGTTGGATGAACCATTCGCAGAAGTGTACCCGTGGAGGCCAATCAGCTGCTGATAGTGCCTGCACACGCTCTACATGGTACGGAAACAACTGGTTCTTCCGTAGCACTCTCCATACAGCGGCGTGGTCAACGTTACCTTGTACAGCAGCAACTTCTCTGACGCTGACATTAGGGCTATCGTCAACTGCACGAGGAATTGCCTCGTCCATTGCAGGTGTCCTCGTCGTTCTACGTCTTCCCCAGTCGCGAGTCATAGGCTGGAATGTTCCGTGCTCCCTAAGGCGCCGATCAATTGCTTCGAACGTCTTCCTGTCGGGACACCTTCGTTCTGGAAATCTGTCTCGATACAAACGTACCGCGCCACGGCTATTGCCCCGTGCTAATCCATACATCAAATGGGCATCTGCCAACTCCGCATTTGTAAACATTGCACTGACTGCAAAACCACGTTCGTGATGAACAGTAACCTGTTGATGCTACGTACTTATGTGCTTGATGCTAGTACTGTAGAGCAATGAGTCGCATGTCAACACAAGCACCGAAGTCAACATTACCTTCCTTCAATTGGGCCAACTGGCGGTGAATCGAGGAAGTACAGTACATACTGTCCAAACTAAAATGAGCTCTAACATGGAAATTAAGCGTTTCCGGACACATGTCCACATAACATCTTTTCTTTATTAGTGTGTGAGGAATGTTTCCTGAAAGTTTGGCCGTACCTTTTCGTAACACCATATATATATATAACAGAAAACCGTTAGTTATTTCGAAAAGTTGTTTACCAAATTACTCTAAATTCTTATGTAGAGTATTGCGTAAAAAATTGGAATGAATCAGTCAAGTACTTTTCGAGATATTAGCAAAAAAAAATTTTTTTTTTTTTTTTGAGAGAGAGAGAGAGAGAGAGATATGGGAGTCCAGAAAAATGTAGCCACTCTTTGATATTAACAGAACTAAATGACATATCGTTACAATTCTTGCACACGGCGAAGATTATTTTATATGTTCAAATTGATCCCCATCAACTCCTGCCGAACAACGTCGATGGTGCTGAACTGTTGACCGAACTGCGGATGAAAGTGATGTCAGTGTGACAGCCACAGAGAACGTGTCAATGGTTTCTCGTTGCTCATTCAGTGTAGCTGGCTTCTGTTGATGAACCGTGTAAGACCTGGAGACCGTGGTGGGTACTCAATAGCTTCTCTTCGACCTATCCATCGTCCGGGCAGATTTTCATCCAAGGAGACTCTGACATCACTGTGGCAGTGAGGTGAAGCAAGATCCTGCTGTAGGTAAAATATTTCATTTCTAACTACCTCTCGGATGTGAGGTAAAACCCATGTTTGCGGCCTATGAATATATACCTTGCCAGTTACGGTACCTACAAAGAATAATGGGCCAATCAATCCACGTGTTGACAGACCACACCGCACATTAACACCCGGTAGATTAAAATGTTCTCCACATCAATGTGAGGATTTTCAGGAGACCAGTACACTCAGTTCTAACAGTGAACAGTCAGACCAGATAAACACACCTGCAAACCGTTCATCCACGCGAAACATTCCTTCAAACCACTCGGCGTAGTCCATCCTTCGATCCGGGTCGTCCTCGTTCATAGCGTGCAGCGATCTTGAAATGTACACTTTCCTCTTCGCAGTCTTCCGAATTAGTCTTAAGCTTGATCGGGTTACTCCGCTTTCATGTGCACCCTCCTACACCGATTTTTGAGGTGACCTAGTAAAATGTGGCAACAGAGCAGCGTTGGGAGCTGGAGTTGTTGATGTTAATGGCCGGCCAGACCTTTCCTGAACAGTACCGTCGGTTTCAAACTTATCACGAATATGAGAATCGTTGTACGTGTTGGTGGCTGAGTTCTGTACTCATTACGCCTTTGCCGTTGTACTTCCATCATGTTTTCGTACTTCCAGTACCACTTCAACACGGCCTCCCGTTGCTCAAACGAATATCTTAACTCCGCACATTGCTGCGCTGTCATCTGTTCGAAAACGTACGACAAGCTCTGTTGAGAAAACAATGGACTGCGCTACCGCGCAAAATTGCAACGATATGTCATTTGTTCCAGAGATATTAACTGTCAATGGATGTCCACATTTTCCTGGACCTCTATGTATAAATGCTGAACCGAGGTAACTTAAACGCTAATCATTTCTGCAGGAATTACTAATGTATACGTCCTGTGAATGTGAACGTCCTACTTTTTGTCGTTCAAGCTGCTCTGTTTCTCCTGAACATGGGCGCAGTTGTGACTCCTGAAACGTTGGAACGTGTGCACACTCTTACTCGAGGTGATCGACGGATCACAATCAAACACCTCTCTGCACAACGGAACCTCTCTGTTGGTAGTGCCGACGACCCCGTCTACCAGCTGAGGTGCTCAAAGGTATGGGCCCACTGGATTCCTCGCAGCCAAACATAACACCATAAAGGGCAACGAAGGACCATCTGTGCGGTGTTTCCTGTGCATTACGATGCTGACAGTGGCAATTTTATGTCAAACATTGTCAAATGCGACGAATGAAGGGCTCATCACTTCGAACCGGAAACAAAACAGCAGTCCATGGAGTGGGGTCACGCCACCTCTCCGAAGAAAAAGTTGAAAGCCGCACGCTCAGCTGGTAAAGTCACGGCGACGGTCTTCTGTGACTCTGAAGCGGTTATTCTGTTTGATGTCCTCCCTCAGTGGGCAAGTATCGACTATGAAGTGTAATATGCTACCATCAGGAAATTGAAGCAACGACTTAAGCCTGTTCGTCGTCGCAAAAATGCAAAAGAACTTCTCCATCTCCACGACAACGCAAGGCCTCATACAAGTCTTGGCACCTGTGAGGAGCTCACAAAATATCAATGAATGTTCTTCCTCATCCACCCTATAGCCCAGATTTCACACCTTACGACTTCCGTCTGTTTGGCCCAATGAAGGATGTCCCCCCAAGGAAAGTAGTATGCGGATGATGGCAAGGTCATTGATGCAGAAAGACGTTGGCTGCGACGTCGACCAGTAGAGTGGTACCATGCCAGCATACAGACCCTCCCAGTAAGATGGCGCGAAGACGTCTCATTGAACAGAAATTATGTTGAAAAATAGGTTTTAGTAACTAAAACAATGGGGAATGATATGGTGTCTTCGAATCCTGAATAGTGGACTATAAGTTTCAGGAAGCTACAGACTTTGCAGTTTCAATATAAATTTCCACACCGTCGAGCCTGCAATGAAGAGAAACAGGAATACAGACCCTACTGGAAAAACTGCAGAGAAGTGTGGAAACGAAAGGCCAAATGATAGTAATAGTAATAATACAACCTGTTTCCTCGTGTTAAAACGTTTTATATTTAAATTAGTGATATCTTAGTGCCATGTTCTGAAGTGTAATACGATCACGAAGATGGACAAAATGGTGATGATTGTGATAATGGTGAATGGTTTTGATATAGTAATACGTTATACAGTTAATAATGGCAGTACCTGGCAAAAATTACAATTGTCCTTTACTCTGTTACAATTATAATAACTTCTTTTTGTGTATGCTTTTGCACCATAACACTGGAATATTTACCCCAGGCCTGGGGCAAACATCCATTTTCTTCATTTGCAACGTTCTGTTAAGTATAACGTAAATACAAGCAATCTTGATTGTTTCCGTTGTCATGCAACCAGGGAAGCTGAAGGAAAAAAGTGAAAAACGTTAAGTGCGTACCTTCACCCCCACCTGTCCCAATTATCTATTGTAATGATCACGGATGCGTTAGGAATCGTCATAAAGATACCGCCTATTTACAGATGAGAGCGCATTTTAGTTTATATCCAGTTTTGCTGTTTCAGATACTTGAAATGAATGTATCAGCACTGCAGAGCATATGAAGTAAGGAGGGAGCTGTAGGTTCCCACACTGGCTAGCAAATATGCCCAAGCATATAGGGCTTTCAGAGCCAGTGGGGTGAGGTGCCGAGGCAGAAATCGCTTGTGGCATCAGGAAGAAATACGTAGGGATAGTAAATTTCTTCTGGCACGAATCAAGTAATTACTAACGAAAGTTGCCTTTTGCCACTCAGACACTACGAGGAGTCTAGGATCATCTTTCAGTAATTTTACAACGCCAGAAAACGTTCATAATAATAAATAAATAACTTTGGTATAACCAAAGATGTACGATCTTATACGAACTACACCGATTGTACGCTCGAGTTACAGACTGGGTGCCATAGTCGGTAGTCGTTGTTGGGATGCCTTTCGATCTAGCCACGCGGTACACCATGCTCTCAAACCCTTAATAGTTAGCCTATAAGATGTGTGATTACTTGCCAGATTATTTGCACAAAATATCTTCTTCCCGCGCCATTACGTAAAACATAGACAGTAGTACAGCACTTTCAGAAGCCGACGGCTCTGCAACGGGACATATGACTACGAGAGCATCTCCACATAGCAGATAGGAAGGATTCCTATGCGGCGGCTCGCCATGTCAGTTCCACGACGGGCTGACTTAATTGTCGCGAAACTCGGGTGTGAAAGCGTGGTCAGTTATACTGTGCGCCCCTTATACCAACTGTAAGAGGTCCGAGCAGATGTAATTTCGATGTATTACTCATGCGCTGCCTGCGATATGCAAGGTATAAGAGAATCTCTGACCAGAGAGCAGTGTTGACTGCAGTAGCAACTGTGTAGCTGTAGCAGTAAGTTGTGGCTAGTGTGCTGTCTGCTATGGTCTGGTCTGGTGTATCGTGTTGGCTGGGCCGTCCGCGGTGCAGCGATGCCGGAGCCTGAGTATTATTGTATTGCAGCCTCGCGCATATGTATTAATGTTATCTCAAGTCCCATGTAAATGTTTTAAAACCCTCGTAATAATAATCTTTCTCATAAATAGTAACTTTTAACAACCATTCATTTCAATTTAAAGAATTTACTAATTTCTTCAATCCATGATCATCCCGATTATTGCAAAAGAAAAATCAGTTGTTTCCTTTCATAAATGACAAATCTATCGGCCAGCATTGCACAGGGCTGTGCCAGAAAAATTTATTGTAAGAGCAGATATATATGCGTTATCCGGCGACCTCAATGAGGTAAGGGTTTTTCTTTTTTTTATTCAAAATGATCTTTCAGGGCCATGACGCAACACTGCTGACGTCCAAAATTTACCAGGTTGAATTCACAGTCAATTATTGAAGAGTTATAAGTGAACGACAATTTAATTGAGAGGTTAGTTACACTGTATTATCACCAGGTTACTGAATTTATTTTCTGTTGGGACGTTACAATGAATGTGAACGACATAATTATAATTTTTTACTGTTGAGAGGTGTGGTGTCACCGCCATACACCACACTTGCTAGGTGGTAACCTTTAAATCGGCCGCGGTCCATTAGTATACGTCGGACCCGCGTGTCGCCACTCTCAGTGATTGCAGACCGAGCGCCACCACACGGCAGGTCTAGAGAGACGTCCTGGCACTCGCCCCAGTTGTACAGCCGACGTTCATAGGAATGGTTCACTGACAATCACGCTCTCATTTGCCGAGACGATAGTTAGCATAGCCTTAAGCTACGTCATTTGCTACGACCCAGCAAGGCGCCGTATTCAGTAGATATATAACTTGTGATGCCTGTTCCGTCAGACCGATGTACACCACTTCTGGATTAAAGTTAAGTATTCTACCAGTTACCTCCTGTTTTGCTAGTCTTATTTCTCTGACCTTGTTCCAGACCTCACGCCAATCTACGTGAGCTTAAAAGCGTGCATTCCGGCCTCCTTTAGCAACACGGTGTTGGCTCTTCTGCCAACACTTCAAGAGGTTTCGGAATTTTTCTGTTTTGAGGTTACACTAAACGTGAATATTATTTATGTTAATATTTTCTGTTGGCAGGTTACGGTAAATTATTTTGTGGGGAGGTTACACAACATCTACGGTCTCACCGGCTAAACTGACATTTCTGGAGGATTAGCACGAGTGGGAGGTTCTTGCAGTAGGATGAGGTTCTTGCAATAGGATGAGGAGAAAAATATTCGCCGAGTTATCTGACAGGAAATGCGTACCCGCCACGGAACACGGAATGTCTCAGTTTGTAACAAGATCCCAGAATGAAAAAAAAAAAAAGAAAAAGAAAACGGAGTACCAGATTCAGTACCAGAGGATCCTTGAAGAAGAAAGATGTCTCTATGGTCTTTAGATCGAAGATTAACAGTAAGCATCGAAACAACGTTGTTTATCTCGAAACAACAATTTTCAGTGAGCGAAGCGTTCTGCAGCCTCAACAGATTAACTAGAAATTTAATTATTTCTCTTTTAAAAAATCAAATGAATCAGAACCTAGCGAGAGCTTTTTTATTGGATTTTTAAATATTTTTTAAGGGTGTGAACTTAGAAACACATTCCAAGAAATTGAAATTTTTTTCAAGTAGTTGCCTTTTTTTCATGGTATTTTTCAAAGCTTCATCCTGATGGCCCCGAAAATCTATTCTAATTTAAGAATTTTCATTTTTTATGGGTTTTAGAAATACAGTGGAGTCTGCACAATCTCTCGCGCAAACCAGGACTTCGCCCATTTCATCTGCCTCTCGGCCAGAACCTGCCCTTCAAGCACTTTTAGCAAATAGACGACTGAGTTAGACCATCAAATAGCAAACTCCTTGATGTGAAACATCAGAAAGAAGACAGTAAAGTTGCTTACCACGATACCATTGTTCTCTATTAAAGCTTCCCGTGCTGACACCCACACCTCCATATGCCAGAGAGTAAAATCGGTACCAAATGTTGCATATCGATAGATTATCAGTAAAATGCCGATGTTGTTCGTGCTGTGCGCTGTCGTCTAGGAGAACATGCGTAAACAGTGAGTTCCACGTAACACCTGACCTATGGAGAATGGGAAAAGCATACGGTAGAGCGTTACATGTACTGAGGGTCCCGAGTTCGATCACTGATTATACCAGTTTTTCTATACGCAGTCTGCTTTCACTTCGTGTTTTTGTAAGTAGCTAACCTATAGAGCAGTTTCACAAAATTACCATAAACAATCGTAACAGAAGAATAATACGGAAATATCAAGAGTAATAATGAGCTTGGTGGACGAAAGTACTTTGCTTCACTCACTTCTTTGTGCGTAACCAATACTGTGAAAACTTAGTTCCTGAATGCACGACACTTTGCGTATTTGATGAAGTATTATTTTTATTATTATTGCTTTTATTATTATTATTATTAGGTTGGTGAATAACTTCACAGCGTCTTGGCTTTGGATGTCGGTATTCCAGTTGTTACGGGCTTATTTATCGATTGTCATTTCTTATTTGTAGCTCACTGTTGCTATCTGAGTTTACATATTGTCATTTGAAGATAGTAAATGTAGCTGTCGACGCTATAAAATGAAGTGCCAAGGGGAGAAATCAGAACATTTCCGACATATTCTTCTGTCTGAATGGTTGACAGCAGCGGAGGCCGCCAGTAACGTTTTCCCCGTGATTGGGGACAATGACATTGGACAGAGCACGCCAAGAAAATAGTTTTCTCGTTTTAAGGCTGATCGCTTTGACGTTAGTGACTCTTTACGTTCAGAAAGAACTTCGGGGTTTGATGACGATCATATACACACTAATCCACAGTGACCCACGACAGTGTACTCGAGACTTGCGAAATGTGACGAACTGAGACCATTCCACCAACGTGCGACAGTTGCATGCAATGGGAAGGTTCAAACATCGGGTGTATGGGCACCGTATGCTGTAAACCAAAATCATACAATCAGCGGGTGGCCATGCACTATGTAATCAAAAGTATCCGGACACATGGCTGAAAATGACTTAAAAGTTCGTGGCGCCCTCCATCGGTAATGCTGGAATTCATTATGGTGTTGGTCCACCTGTAGCCTTGATGACAGCTTCCACTCCCGCAGGCGTACGTTCAGTCAGGTGCTGGAAGGTTTCTTGGGGAATGGCAATCCATTCTTCACGGAGAGTTGCACTGAGGAGAGGTTTCGATGTCGGCCTGTGAAGGCTGGCAAGAAGTCGGCGTTCCAGAACACTCAAAGATGTTCTATACGGTTCAGGTCAGGACTCTGTGCAGGCCTGTCCGTTACAGGGATGTTATTGTCTTGAAACCACTCTGCCACAGGCCGTGCATTATGAACAGGTGCTCAATAATGTTGAAAGATGCAATCGCTATCTCCGAATTGCTCTTCAACAGTGGGAAGCAAGAAGGTGCTTAAAACATCAAAGTAGGCCTGTGCTGTGATAGTGCCACGCAAAACAAAAAGGGGTGCTAACCCCTTCCATGAAAAACCCGACGATAACACCGCCGCCTCCGAATTTATTTGTTGGCATTATACACGCTTGCAAATGACGTTCACCCGGCCTTCACCATACCCACACCCTGTCATCGCATCGCCACACTGTGTACCTTGATTCGTCACTCCACACATCGTTTTTCCACTGTTAAATCGTCCAATGTTCACGCTCCTTACACCAAGCAAGGCGCCGTTTGGCATTTACCGGCGTGATGTGTGGCTTATGAGCAGCAGCTCGACTATGAAATCCAAGTTTTCTCACCTCCCGCCTAACTGTCATACTACGTGCAGTGCATCCTGAGACAGTTTGGAATTCCTGTGTGATGATAGATGTCTGTCTACTACACATCACGACCCTCTTCAATTGTCGGCGGTCTCTGTCAGTCAACAGACGGGGTCAGCATGTACGCTTTTGTGCTGTACGCGTCCCTTCATGTTTCCACTTCACTATCACATCGGAAGCAGTGGACCAAGGGATGTTTGGAAGTGCAGAAATCTCGCTTATAGGCATATGACACAAGTGATATCCAATCACCTGACCACATTCGAAATCCGTGAGTTCCGCGGAGCGCCCCATTCTGCTCTCTTACGAAGTTTAATGACTACTGGAGTCGCTGATGTGGATTACCTGGCAGTAGGTGGCAGCACAATGCACCTAATATGAAAAAGTATGTTTTTGGAGGTGTCCGGATACTTTTGGTCACATAGTGTATGTGCATCTCTGCTTGCTCGTCAACAACTGGCTAATGAACAACACCGGCAATTCCTATTCTGTTTCGCTACTGAAATGGTGTCTTTATGCTAACATAAGGAAAAGAAAGGAATAGTTAAACCCAAAAACAGCAGCAACTCCTCGTACAAAGATGTGCGCGCATTCACAAGATACAGTGTCCGCCATAAAAATGTATATACGCTTTGAGGAACAGAAAGTATTTCTTATGTGTTTATTTTACATTTAATAATTGATCACTCATGTTGTACACACTTCAGTTTAGCACATGGTTACTTTAAATGTTCAAAATGTTCACCGTTGTTGGCTATAAACATAGCAGAACGACGAGCGGTCGCCGCAACTACGTCAGTGAGTGGTACAGTGGAGATCGCTGCACATGCCGCTGTAATCTGCTGGCGAAGTTCCTCCAGCGTGTGTGTCTTACGTAGATAAACGTTATCTTTCACAGTTCCCCATAAGTAAATGGGCCCTCTTGCTCTAACCAAATGCCCTGTAAAATTGTCATCCAGGAAAGCTCACACGGCTAGGTGATAGTGTGGTGGCGCTCCGCGCTGTTGGCAGAAGACCTCTTCATCAGTTCCATGTCTGCAGCTCGTGGTCTACCGGCCAGCGTCGCTGCCTCTGGATCACGGGGTCCCGGGTTCGATTCCCGGCTGGGTTGGGGATTTTCTCTGCCCGGGAACTGGGTGTTTGTGTTGTCCTCATCATTTCATCATCACCAACATCATTTGTGTCAGTGGCTAAATTGGACTCAGAAAAAACTTGGACTGTGTAAAAATTGGGACTTTGTATGGGGGCTGATGACCGCGCAGTTGAGCGCCCCATAACCCAAACATCGTCATCATCAGCTCCACAAAGCGCACGTTTACCTGGCGAAATTGATGTGCGTAACATTTTCATGTACACTTCTCCAATGACAGTAGCATCAAAGAACAGCTTTATTCACATAGAACATGTGGGTTTTCCGGTGCCCGGTACACACTGTTATGCCGAATCACAGTTCCATTAAGTTTGAATTGTGCCCTGTCACTCCATACTAGCTTCGTCACTAATTGTTCGTCATCACCATTTGCTGATACCATTCGCAAAGTTGCATTCGGCTATCTGGATCGCGTGTAGTAATTGCGGAATGTAAACTTTCCACTTTGCTGCTTCCAGAGTTTTTTGTACACTTGTACTGCTAATCCCCACTTCACGTGAAAATTACATAGCAGACTTCTGTGGAGAATTAACAAACGTTTCCAACACGAAAGCCGACGAAGCAGGACTTGTAGCTGTGCGCTGTCTTCCTGATCTTCCTTTGTGAGTATCACAAATCGTTCCATGTAATTCAAACTTGTCAATGATGCGTTTAATTGTCAGGTAGGTTGGCGGTTCTGCTTCAAACTCCCGCCTCCTAACGTTGCACTTCAATGGCATTATCAAACTTGAAAAACCACTTCACAATACATTTTCGTTGCTCGAATGTCGAGCGAGCTCCATCCATCTTGTTTTCTCACTACCGAGATGAAAGTACTAGCATCTGTTGTTGAGGCAAAGACCATACTACAACACACTCTTAACTCAAATCGAACGACCATATCGATATCTCGATAGAGCCTGACAAAGAGTGTATACATTTTCCTGGCGGGCTCTGTATCATGTTATACATATGGTGGAACAGCGACCGTTTTGTGTAGTAGAAATTGCTTCCCCGAGGTGTAATCATCACTGCTGAAATTTATTGTCAACAACTGAGACGTCCTGAAGACACAATGCAAGATCAACGGCTAGGAAGACTGCGGGAAGTGATGCTACTTCATGATAACGCCCGCCCGCATTCTGCTAGACTGACAAAAAACACTGTACAGAAGGTTGGTTGGGAAGTCTTTCCGCACCGATTATTCGCCTGATTTTGCGCCCTCAGATTTTCACGTTTTCCGTTCTCTATCGAACAACCTTCAAGGAAGTTCCTTTCCTGATGAAAATGCCCTTCGAACGTGGCTCGACGTGTTCTTCATCTCAAAACCACGTGATTTCTACAGTCGCGCAATCGAAAAGTTACCCCAGCGCTGACAGAGTGTTGTAAATAGTGAAGGATAATTTGTTATTGATAACTAAAGCTTCTGTTATGTGTATCCGTTGCGTTTATTAAACTTACGGGGAAACGTTAATAAGTTCTGCACCTACCTAATACTGTTAATACTTTTGTACAAGCGCTAATAGGAAAGTAAGGAACGGTAGGTCGCGAAATGGAAACCACAGTGAAAATCAAAACTGTTTTATTTGCAACGGTTAGCTTCACTTTCCAGCTACTTCTCTACACAGTCGCCACTCAGACATTTGTCGTAGCGTTGTACCAACTTTTCAATTCCCTTGTTATACTGTAGAAGACAGCCGCCAGGGCTTTCGACTATTTTCTGCTTTGGACTGCAGCTCGTTGTCTGTGTCAAAATATTGTCTTCATTGCTAGCGGTTCATCTGAGCAGAGATGAACGTCAGGGGTAGCCAATTACGGGGTGTATTGTGGGTGATCTAACACTTCCCATCTTCATTGCCCCTGCAGAGTGCGGCCGAGAATTGTAGTGTAGAACAAACCGCAAGACAGTTATATTATGGGGATTGCATAGCTTCAGGCGAAATCTTTCAACAGGCCCTCATACTTGGCGGGAGACGCTAATTTCTCGCTGTCTTTACGTTCTCACTGTGAGCTCAGAACTGAAAAGAGCGACATGATGCGCGATCAACAGATGTACTAGACACAGTGCCCAATGCATCTGTGCAAAACTTCATCAGATTTTCACTGTATTTTCCATTTCGCGACCGATGGTGTCTTACTTTCGGAATAACTATCGTATATGTGATGCAACTGATTCTTTATTCTTCTTTTGTGATCGTTTATGTTTACTCTGTGGAACTATAATGAACTCTATAGCTTTCCTATTTTCTAATAAACAAAGCAAAAGCGGACAGCCAATATAACATTGCTGTAAACTCCGAACAGTTCTTTCACGTACATGAAACGTATTCGCACTTGTGAATGAGGAAAACCATCAGCCCGATAATTGAATGACGACTTTGAAAATTTGTGCCAGATTGGGACTCGAGCCCGGATTTCCCACTTATTGTGAGCCGTCGCTTTACCATTACATTATACGAGCAAGACTCACGGTCTGACCCAAACTTCCATATTTCGTCAACCAAGTCTCTACAAGATGTACTTGTACATCCATTATGTATATTCCCGTACTGGGGAGACATTTTAATTGAAAGACACTTGCCCGGTGTGGGCGGATAAAGACGATATTAGAGTCCCTGTGCTGTTCAGAAGTACGATGTAATATCATGTAGAACTTTTACAAGTCGGGAACATGTTGTCCCATATAACAGTTTCACACGTACTACAGTACAAGACCTGAGATGACAAGGGATCGAACCCATGACCGTTGAGACGATAATCTAACGCTCCATAGACTTCTCTACATCTACACAGATACTCCGCAAAATCACATTTAAGTGCCTGGGCAAGGGTTCATCGAACCACCTTCTGTAGTGTAACGACGTAAGTTTTGTATGAATGATTTTCTTTTTGACATATGACCATGTGCAGACTTCGTCACCTACGTTAGTTACAACACACTTCAAAATTATTTAAATTCTTTTTAAATTGTCTCAGAATGGTTCTTGAACGAAACTGTAAAACATCATCATTTGAGTCGTACGCGCAGAATTACGTCACTCAGTCCAATTGGTTTGCGCAAACTTTTTCAATTTAGATGTCGTTTGTTTCTTCTCAGAAATTATATTAATGCAAGTGATCTGCTTTAATAAATATTAGAACCACAATGAATAAACTTTCAAGACTCAAACTCACGATGAACGTTGTCAAAAATTAATAATCTTGTCAAATAAATTACGTAACATAATTCTTCATAAATAAATTCTCGGAACACGTATTTAAACTTTAGTAGCATCCACTAGTTTATTATCTTCCTACATATAGACGTGAACCTGAGCCTTGACAAGACAGAACTGAACATTTACAACATGATTAAACTTTCTATGACGTCATTGTTGTAGAAACATTACAAATTCTTAATTTTCAATTTTTAGAAGCACGACGCAACAACTCGGTTTCAGGATCTTCAGTTGCTCTTTGGCTGTCGACCCGCGACGTATAGTGGCCAGCAATTTTCTCTCTGGTCCCGGCAGCGAAGATGCTGTCTCCGTTCGTTGCGCCGCCCTCTCCGTACATGAAACATAAAAAATAAATACAAAACTTTAGATAATTCACAGCCATTACAAATATTACAAAAATACATAAACAAAACAGTAAATTAAACTTATATTCACCTGCAAACTGGGCTGACACTTGTGGATGGGTGACGCTTCAATTTCACGTCCCACTACACTTCACAATTCTCTATTATTGATATCTCGTATAGCGCGCGGAAAGAATGAACACCTATATCTTCCGTTCGAGCTCTGATTTCCCTTATTTTATCGTGGTGATCGTTCCGCCCTATGTAGGTCGGTGTCAACACAATATATTCGCATTCGGAGGAGAAAGATGGTGATTGGAATTTCGTGAGAAGATCCGTCGCAACGAAAAACGCCTTTCTTTTCACGATTTCCAGTCCAAATCCCGTATCATTTCTGTGACACTCTCTCCCATATTTCGCGATAATACAAAACGTGCTGCCTTTCTTTGAACTTTTTCGATGTACTACGCCAGTCCTACCTGGTAAGGATCCCACACCGCGCAAGAAGAGTTCTACACGAGATACGCTCACAGATATGCTTTTCTTGTGATCCGTAAATCAAGTGTTGCTTATTAGTTATTGCACTGACGGAAAAGAATCGCAAGGCTAAGAAGGAATTGTGCGACGCAAACTGAAGTTGCTAGACGTGGTTCTACTTTTGAAAGATAATGTCTGTTCAGATTTGACGCCAGTCATCTAAGAGTGGCGGTAGTAGCGCTCTATGAGAAAAACAAATCATGTTTGCTTTAAGTACTTGGAGTAACGGCCATTGAGCGTTAGTTGTCTTTGAAATTGGTCGTGGCGAGTTGACGTTAGTCAAAGATGCCTTCAAGGCGATGAAGACGCCATATCAACACCTCACTGAGTTTGAACGGGGTCTGTAATAGGGCTACGACAAGCCGGATGTTCTTTGCGCGATGCTACAGAAAGACTTGCCAGGAACGTAGCCACTGTACATGACTGCAGGAAGCGGTAGTCACGGGAACATACTGTCGCCAGAAGCCCGGGCTCCGCTCGGCCGTGTGGCGTTACTGGCAAGGGAACCTCCCCATCGCACCCCCCTCAGATTTAGTTATAAGTTGGCACAGTGGATAGGCCTTGAAAAACTGAACATAGATCAATCGAGAAAACAGGAAGAAGTTGTGTAGAACTATGAAAAAAATAAGCAAAATATACAAACTGAGTAGTCCATGTGCAAGATATGCAACATCAAGGATAGTGCGAGCTCCAGGAGCGTCGTGGTCCCGTGGTTAGCATGAACAGCTGCGGAACGAGAGGTCCTTGGTTCAAGTCTACCCTCGACTGAAAATTTTAATTTTTTATTTTCGCAAAGTTATGATCTGTCCGTTCGTTCATTGACGTCTCTGTTCACTGTAAGAAGTTTAGTGTCTGTGTTTTGCGACCGCACCGCAAAACCGTGCGATTAGTAGACGAAAGGACGCGCCTCTCCAATGGGAACCGAAAACATTTGATCGCAAGGTCATAGGTCAACCGAGTCCTCCACAGGAAAACACGTCTGATATATTCTATACGACACTGGTGACGGCATGTGCGCCACATGACAGAAATATGTTGTCGACCCACCTAACTTGTACACTTCGCGAATGGGTAAAAAGATTCTGCTACCTTGCCCGATTTAGGTTTTCTTGTGGATGTGATAATCACTCCCAAAAAGGTGATGAAAACATAAGAGTTTGTCACATAAACTGCAACAAATGAATGCAACAGTTTCACAGTCGCACAGTTTTCCCTGTGCTCTGTCAAAACATGTTTTTAAGGTTTTCAAATTTTTCCGTGTGAAGACCGTCAAATCCTGCACATGTCCAAGCAAATCTAAACATGTCCTGGAATTTTGGAGAGCGAAGTTGATTATGTGTGAGTGCCTGAACTTTAATAACTGTCTGAAAATAAAAAATTAAACTTTTGTCTCGAGAGAAGATTTGAACCAAAGACCTCTCGTTCTGCAGCTGCTCACTCTAACCACGGGACCACGACGGTCGTCAGCTGACACTCTCCTAGATGTTGCTAACCTTCCGCATGGACTACTCAGTTTGTATATTTTGCCTATTGTTTTCATAGTTCCACACAACTTCTTCCTGTTTTCTCGATTGATCTGTGTTCAGTTTTTCAAGGCCTATCCACTGTGCCAACTTATAACCAAATCTGAGGGGGGTGCGATGGGGAGTTTCCCTTGTCAGTTTGTATATTTTGCTTATTTTTTCATAGTTCCACACAACTTCTTCCTGTTTTCTCGATTGATCTGTGTTCAGTTTTTCAAGGCCTATCCACTGTGCCAGCTTATAACCAAATCTGAGGGGGGTGCGATGGGGAGGTTCCCTTGTGAGAGGAAGACCACCATGTTTGGCGTACGGCTCTGGTGCATCGTACTGCATCTGCAGCAACATTTTGAGCAGCAGTTGCCACGACAGTGACGCAACGAACTGCTACTTCAAGGACAGTACCGGGTCAGGCGGCCCGTAGCGTGCATTCCACTGACCCGAAAGCACTTCCATTTGCGACTTTAGAGGTATCAAGCGAGAACTCATTGAACAGTGGAGGTCTGTCGTGTTATCTGATGCCAGCTGGTTCCGCGTCGGTGCCAGGGATGGTCGTGTGTTGGTTAGGAGGAGGCTAGTTGAGTGTCTGCAACCAACCTGTCTGCGTGGTGCACACACTGGATATAAACCTGGAGCTATGGTTGAGGGACGCTTATTTCGTATGATAGGTGGAGCACGCTGATGGCTATGACACGGACCCTGACCGCACGTTTGTACGTCATTCTGGTGTGCTGCCTTCCAAGAACAGCATTCCAGGTTGTTGCTTTTTTTCCCCTTTTTTTTCAACGGGATAATGCTAGCGCACATACCGCTGTTGTAACGCAACATGCCCTACATCAGGGCTTAACAACTGGCCAGTTTTGAGCGCGAGTACTCGCGTCTGCTCAGGCACCTGCTCGCGAGCAGGTGCAAGGTCGCTGAGTAGGGGGGAGGGGAGGGAGGGAAAATGCGCGCGCACGTTTGAATGTGATCTCGCGTTCTTAGCAGATTTAACTAGTCATCTGAATGCTTTGAACATTTTACTACAAGGTAAAGATCTGCTAATTATTTCATAGATCGAATACGAGCTTTTAAAAAGAAATTGACACTTTCGGTGAGTCAGCTGGAAACAGGAAACCTAGCTCATTTTCCTAAATTATCATCCATGCAAGATGTTCACAAAGACTGTGAACATTATTCACATAGTTTAGTTGATCAGCGCTTTCAAGATCTGACAGCACTAGACAGTGATTTTGATCTGTTCTCTCCATATTCAGCGAATATTTAAGAGATTCGTCCTGGGCTGCAGCAGGAAATTATTGACCTGCAGTGTGACAGAGAATACATGGACAAATATCAGAACAAGAAAAACATTTTGGAATTCTACAGACACTTCCCTCAGGACAGATTTCCTCGTTTGCACAAACTGGCGGCTACAATAATATTAATGTTCGGTTCCACGTATTTTTGTGAACAACTGTTCTCTGCAATGAAATGTAACAAGACGCGCTGAGAAACGCATTGTCTGATCGAAATTTAAACTGCACGCTGCGCCTAAAACGCACAAGAACAATTACTCCGAACATAGACGCAATTGTAAAGGGCAAAAAGTACAAGATAACCGAGAATCCCACACTTCAGTGACACCTTTTATTTTGTAGCAGTTCACAAATTAATGCGAATGTAGAGGCATACACTAAGCTAATAAAATTATGTGGCATGTGTACATTCTCCTTTATTTGTTTCATTTGTCGCAGTAATAATTCGTGAGTGATATCCCTGCAGGTGGCCGCGGATTTACATTGACTGGCGGCAGCTGTTGTGTGCCCCACGTGACTTTCCCCACTCTCCATTATGGTCCGGTAGTGGGGTAGCGTGCTCGCGCTGCTCCGTGCTCGCACCTTGCTGCTCACAGCTTGCTCCGCGAGCACGTATGTTGTGAAGCCCTGCCCTACATAGTGCCAACATGTTGCCTTGGCCTTCTCGATCAGTATAACTAATCGAGCATTTATGGGACATCATCGGACGACAACTATAGCGTCATCCAGAAAGATCATTAATCGTCTCTGTACTGACCGACCAAGATCAACAGGCATGGAACACCATCCCACTATCTGACAGCTTTCACCTGTACAACACATGCACATCTGCGTGCTTGCATTTAACATTCTAGCGATTACGAATTGCCTTCCTTGAAGACACAGTGCATTTTCCTCATCTGTTTCTTTTCTTTCTTGGTGGTTCGTTGCTCAAATCTACCAAATGAGGCTCAGGTAAAATTCGGTGGCCCTTGTAAAAACGTGGGAATTTAGCATTCTTCGTCTGTGTAAAAAAAAAAAAACAAAAAAAATGGTGTCCCAGTTGAGTGTTCTGGGAACACATTCCTTTGACCTAAGTGGTATTTGACGGCCTCGGAGGCCGAGCGGATCTAGGTGCTCTAGTCCGGAACCGCGCTGCTGCTACGGTGGCAGGTTCGAATCCTGCCTCTGGCATGGATGTGTGTGATGTCCTAAAGTTTAAGTAGTTCTAAGTCTAGGGGACTGATGACCTGAGATCTTGAGTTCCATAGTGCTCAGCCTTTTGAACCGTTTTTTTTAAAGTAGTATTTGTTTACTGCACGTTTAGATTCGCTATAAGCCCCACACGTTTTGGTAAAATTTTTCGGTATTACTTTGGCAGTCCATTTTCATATATTGGGCGGACGCAATAAGCGTTCCATAAAATTGTGCTACAGATTGACGTCAACGACAGACGCCTATAGCTATGTTCTTTCAACATTATTTCCTCCTTTTTCTCAATGTTACAGTTTTGAACACGGCTGTCTGTCAGCAATCTTATATAAGTTTCGACGGAGAACCGGTTGCAAATAATTATAATACATTGACCTAGGTTTCGAAACCTTTAAGTATGTCTTCATCAGAATGACATTTTAACAATCGTAAAGTTACATAGCGAGTAGATAACAGTCAAACTTTCGAGCAGACATGCTCAAGTCAAAAATTAAAAATCTTCCAGCGTTTAGTACGTATAGCTGGTATGAACAACATCAATGTATTCTAGTTCTTCTTGTGCTTCCGACGTGGTACAAGCTTAAAGCAATACAGGAACAAAAGGCACAAGGAATTTTCTTTCGCAGTACATCATTGGCTTGGTTCAAATGGCTCTGAGCACTATGGGACTCAACTGCTGTGGTCATCAGTCCCCTAGAACTTAGAACTACTTAAACCTAACTAACCTAAGGACATCACACACATCCATGCCCGAGGCAGGATTCGAACCTGCGACCGTATCAGTCGCACTGTTCCGGACTGCGCGCCTAGAACCGCGAGACCACCGCGGCCGGCCGCAGTACATCATTCACTTTAGATTATACCAATGATTTATGCCGACATAAGGAAAAGGTAAACAGAAAGCAGTGTTCGTCTGCATCCCGCTTTCTCGGCGGCGTGTATTAGTGGTTGGGCGTTCCAAATCTGCTGTAACAACACTTCCCGACAGGTGGATTCTGTAATCGATAGTGGGTTTCGTAGCAACGCATATGCAATGACAGATGAAGTCAAGCAAGCTATGAATGATATTGACAGTAGTATAATATACAGTGATGACAGTAGCGTTAAAATCATATGACAAGAAACGTAATGCTTCCAGAATGGGAATACACCGCGCAGAATGCGTGCATTCCAGAAAGGATATTAACACATTTGGTTTCTTTCCAGCTGCTGCGATCCGCTTTACAAGAAGAGCTGTAAAGAAATAGGTCACCGTCTCATACAGATAGCGGAAGACATGCAATGAATTCAAAGGTGTGGACGGGAGAAACTTGAAACGAGACGGGCATCGGGTATGTTGAAGTCTTAACTTGGGAAACTCATTACATATTCTCGTCTCCCAGAACTTTGCGCACTGCTGTAAAATATCAGTACTTGAATTCCCGCTGCTAAGCTTTTGCAGACTGACAAAGTTAAGCCCTTCCTTCATAATTAGAAATCTCACGGGGACTAGAGTTGTGTCGTGCGAGGATAAGCAGATATTAAAAGCTTCAGAGCTGCGTTGAAAAGAACTGCAGTGCATCAAGGAATCTCTTGCTTTGGAGATATCTTGCAGTTTTATTTGAAAGATACGATTCAGCCAAAAATATAATTAGGAGGAGCTTCTGTATTTTTTCCCCCTTAGAGGAAGGTTGTGTATCTGTGGGAAAGGGCTGAATGTTGAAATTGTGCTTATATTTCCTCCGGATGGTGCAACTTTCCTTTACGATCCACAGTCCAAGGACTTTGCCGGCCACTGTGGACCAGCGGTTCTAGGCGCTTCAGTCCGGAACCGCGCTGCTGCTACGGTCTCAGGTTCGAATCCTGCCTCGGGCATGGATGTGTGTGTGATGTCCTTAGGTTAATTAGCTTTAAGTAGTTCTAAGTCTAGGGGACTGATGACCTCAGATGTTAAGTCCCATAGTGCTTAGAGCCATTTCAAGCAAAAACTTTTTTCCTTTTACAATATACATTTATAAATTGTATTCTGTAATTAATTCATTTTCAAGGAAGTAGCCTTAAATGAGGAGAACACACCCTGATGTCTAAAATTGGCTTATGTTAAACGAGTCACCTGAAGAAAGAGCCTAGTATGCTGCAGACAATGTTATCAGTGTGCGAAAGTAAAGTTTGCAGGAAACAGGACATACAACCTGGGAATAGCGCGTCAGCTGGGTAGGGGATCTAATAGCGCAAAATTAGCGGCATGACTACATGTCGAAATAGCACCAATGAACGCTTGAAAGTGAACCTTCAGCCTAACTTGCCATAGCTAATGCCTCTTATGTTCAAGTGTTGGGTTAATGCTTAAATTAGTTCAAGGCAATTGCTTAACACTAGAAGTACCACGTGCGTCATTTTTGACTCACGAGGGTTTTTCGAGGACCCTACACGCCTCCAAACGCTTTTAATCATTTATGGGGTTGTACAACTCACCAAAATTTTATGCCTCAAGCCCACCTAGAAGTATGAAAAATTTACATGTTATACCCCAAGGAAAACATTGGTCTTTGTGTCCCATACGCATTTTAACGCATTTCGTATCAATAACGGTTTTTCACGCCATAAATTGTTTCTAGGTGTGCCTCGATGTTAATCACCACATAATGCAAGATATTACGACAGTTTAGAATAAAAAAAGCCTGAAATACGAAGAATTTGGAGGTCGGACGGTGCTTTTTGTCAGCGCGGCTTTCGGTTCCCTATGGACTGGCGAAGCGTGGTCATCTTAGGTTTGATTCTATGTCATCAAGAAGACAACGCAAGGAGCCTAATAAATTTTGCCTTGTTTCAGAATTGTGAAATCCATTTACTGAGATATTGCCTGCTGCAAATCAGGCGAGACCATGATTGTCTGCGAGCAGCTGTATACTCTCAAGTGCAGGTGCCTATACATGCGGTGCGTGCCGAGTAAACCTAATAAGTATTGGGTAAAATACTGGTTTTGAAACGTCCCCTTAGAAACATTGTACAAGACTGTGCTTAAACTGACACACAATATTTTTTTAGCGCAACGCAATCTGACTTTCAATAATCCCTACAAAAGAATGGCCCTGACTAACATTAACCTATACGTTTCACAAATCATTTACCTCACAAAAATCTTCGTTACTCGAACTACTGCAATACAGCGAGCGCCACTACTGCCAGCTAAATAAAAGATTCAAACTACGGAAGGCACTAACTACTGATAGGAATAGTTAGCAAATGAAAGATTTTAATAGAGAACAAACAATGTATTTACCTTAATAGTCATAATATACATATACACTCCTGGAAATTGAAATAAGAACACCGTGAATTCATTGTCCCAGGAAGGGGAAACTTTATTGACACATTCCTGGGGTCAGATACATCACATGATCACACTGACAGAACCACAGGCACATAGACACAGGCAACAGAGCATGCACAATGTCGGCACTAGTACAGTGTATATCCACCTTTCGCAGCAATGCAGGCTGCTATTCTCCCATGGAGACGATCGTAGAGATGCTGGATGTAGTCCTGTGGAACGGCTTGCCATGCCATTTCCACCTGGCGCCTCAGTTGGACCAGCGTTCGTGCTGGACGTGCAGACCGCGTGAGACGACGCTTCATCCAGTCCCAAACATGCTCAATGGGGGACAGATCGGGAGATCTTGCTGGCCAGGGTAGTTGACTTACACCTTCTAGAGCACGTTGGGTGGCACGGGATACATGCGGACGTGCATTGTCCTGTTGGAACAGCAAGTTTCTTTGCCGGTCTAGGAATGGTAGAACGATGGGTTCGATGACGGTTTGGATGTACCGTGCACTATTCAGTGTCCCCTCGACGATCACCAGTGGTGTACGGCCAGTGTAGGAGATCGCTCCCCACACCATGATGCCGGGTGTTGGCCCTGTGTGCCTCGGTCGTATGCAGTCCTGATTGTGGCGCTCACCTGCACGGCGCCAAACACGCATACGACCATCATTGGCACCAAGGCAGAAGCGACTTTCATCGCTGAAGACGACACTTCTCCATTCGTCCCTCCATTCACGCCTGTCGCTACACCACTGGAGGCGGGCTGCACGATGTTGGGGCGTGAGCGGAAGACGGCCTAACGGTGTGCGGGACCGTAGCCCAGCTTCATGGAGACGGTTGCGAATGGTCCTCGCCGATACCCCAGGAGCAACAGTGTCCCTAATTTGCTGGGAAGTGGCGGTGCGGTCCCCTACGGCACTGCGTAGGATCCTACGGTCTTGGCGTGCATCCGTGCGTCGCTGCGGTCCGGTCCCAGGTCGACGGGCACGTGCACCTTCCGCCGACCACTGGCGACAACATCGATGTACTGTGGAGACCTCACGCCCCACGTGTTGAGCAATTCGGCGGTACGTCCACCCGGCCTCCCGCATGCCCACTATACGCCCTCGCTCAAAGTCCGTCAACTGCACATACGGTTCACGTCCACGCTGTCGCGGCATGCTACCAGTGTTAAAGACTGCGATGGAGCTCCGTATGCCACGGCAAACTGGCTGACACTGACGGCGGCGGTGCACAAATGCTGCGCAGCTAGCGCCATTCGACGGCCAACACCGCGGTTCCTGGTGTGTCCGCTGTGCCGTGCGTGTGATCATTGCTTGTACAGCCCTCTCGCAGTGTCCGGAGCAAGTATGGTGGGTCTGACACACTGGTGTCAATGTGTTCTTTTTTCCATTTCCAGGAGTGTATATATAGCAGTTCATGACATCCATTCTTACAAAAGTACTGTTTCTGATGGACACACGTCCAGATCATCCGCTCAAAAATGCGCCATCTCACTTTCCCACATCCACCACTGCTGGCGGCTCACCTCCAACTGCGCAACGCTACGCGCTGTTAACAGCCAACTGCCCAACACTACAATAGCCAACAACAATGCAAACCAGACACAGACTGCACACAGCACAAGCCAGTGATTTTCATACAGAGCGCTACGTGGCGTTGCCAATAAAAAAACCTATACAGCCTACTTACAGCTTTTGTATAATGCTGACAAGCTCCACTTCCTGAATCGATTCCATTACCGTGGGAAATATGAAACTCGTGATCCGAACAAGGATATTGGTCACCATGTCGTTATGAAGTTGTCACAGCCATTCGTCAACTGTGGTCGTAACATCGCACCTGACTACTGCTTCACCTCCGCGAAACTGGCAGATGAGCTGGAACAAAAAGTAACAAGTTTAGTTGGCACTATTCGAAGAGCACTCAGAGAGATTTCTCCTGCAGTGTGAAGTGGTGATTACGCGTTGTATGCAACACACTTTTACAAGTCGGACGACGGTCTCCTCAAACTGTGACAAGGGAAATATGCATGATGCATGTCAGACCAATGAGAATGCTGAGAAGAAGCTGCCAGAAACTGTGAAGTTTTATAATGGAACTAAGGTGGAGTCGATGTAGTTGACCAAATGATTATGGAGTGTCCGAAATGACACCCACCGATTGCCAGTGATTGTCTTTTATAACATCTTTGACCTTGCGATGATCAATGCTCACACAGTTTGAAAGTTCCTTACCTCTAACACGATTTCATGGCGAGACTGTATCCTTAGAGCTTGCTGGCCTCTACAAACAGCAGAGGGGAGCCAGCCTCCTCAGTGCCGGCGCTCGTCAACCTGGAAATAGAAAGCATTGTCCAGTTTTTCTGCAAAGAACAAAAGAGGAAAACATCACGCGTATGTTTCAACTGCAACACGTATGTGTGCAAAAGCTGACAAGCCCAAACTCTTGACGAATGTCTGAACTATGAACACATCCGAGCTTAAACAATTCTGTTCACTCCTTTCTTCCCAAATACTTCCAGATACTTATAATTCTAGAGTGAAATTGCTTGTTCTAATGTTTGGGTTCCTTGATTGCAATAAGCAAGAAAACACGCCGCAGGATGTTACAACCCTTTTTACTAATACTTGGAACCTACATTATTTGTCTGTGAAAGTAAAAATACAATAACAGTCAGATAATCAGTATGTTTTGAGTGCGTTTCACACTTTTCACAAAGTAGAGCCGTGTAACATTGTTTTACGTACTTTTTTTAATGGAATTTATTCTTTATAATCTAAAATGAAAAAGTTTATTTTTGAAACTTTATTTTTAACCGTGTACTAATCATTTTAGTGACGAAATTATCCTCTGGTTACACTTTTAGAGTCTTCCTAAACGTATAGTTAATATGGCGATACCCAAAACACCACCCAAACACCAATAAAAACCGTGGTTTGCAACTGTGGGTCAAAAACGGCCAAAGTGGTTCTTCAAAGAGTGCGGCAATGTGCTGTGTTTCTGGCATTAAGCTAGCTCGATAACTTGGCAAATTTTAAATTTTAACGAACGATTTGCTTCATTAGACGCCATTTTTCTGTTATTTCTAAAGGGTAAAGCTTCATTACGAAAGATACTTCGCTAGGAGTAACATAATGCCATTAATTCGCAAGGACAGTAAACTACCCTTTCGCTACGTAGTTAATCGTGGTATGTTTGCCGGTTTCTCAGAGTGAACTTCAAACCAGCTGCAGAAAATGCACTCTGAGACGCGATCTGCGCTCGACCGCCACTCGTCCAAGTTCCAGTTCCTATGAACTTGGCACGATCTGCACACCCATGTGCGGGTGACAACGGAAAGTACTGGCCATCGGGCAGCGAGACCACTCCCGTGCAGTCGCCGTGCCACTGTGGAACGTGAGAGAGCGTGCCTAGCGGTTGCACATGCATCCCCTGTTTGTCGTGGGTCCCTTGTAGGCTGTTGCACAATACTGCGGTCATCGGCTGCTGTAGTTGACCGTGGTCGACGTCCGGGCAGAAGTGACTGTGGTTCGGAAAGCTCCCTATGCACGTGAAGCAATGCTGCGAACAGTACCATCTCCATTTAGCTTCCCGATAATTTTACTAGGGTCCTACGAGTGATCTTTCTTTTCATTGATGTCAAATATTCATGTTATGCCTGCCATTCATTAAGCAGAACGATTTATGTAAGTGTGAGCCACTAGCTTAACTTTTTTTTCATTATCTTGAAAAGAACGCGTTGGCTATCATTTATGGAATCACACACTTCCATTAGTACCTCTACGGCGAGAACTTTTCTGTAGTTGCAGACCACAGACCATTGAAATCTCTGTTCAGGTCCTCCCAGTTGTCCCAGCAAGTGCAACGCAGAAGTTAACACCGGTGGCCCTTCTCTTGTCCAGTTACTAGTGCAAGTTAACATCTCAACCCACTACCAAACACACCAACTCCGACCTCCTGTTGAGGGTTCCTATTGGCTCCGATGCTGTGTTTGATTCCTTCGAGGACTCCCGTCATCACATTGATTCAGAAGCAATCTGGCTTTTGGAAGATTTTCCAGTCACCCTCCACCGTGTGGGCCAGGAAGCAGCAGCGCGCTTGGCATTGCAGAGGATGCTAGAGGTTATTTGTCTTGGGTGGCCATGGAACCTGAAGGAGATCCGCCGCCCCATGGTTCATTGCTATTTTGCTCATCAGCTTGCTATCTCCGTGCAGATGCGCATCCTCTTGACATGCACCAAAACTGCGATGCAGTAGTCATGGTGCCTGCAGAGGGGTTCTTCGCTTGTTGCACCAAAGACAATGGGATACAGTCTGCACCAAGCCAGTTGGTAAGGCGCCATTGTAAATGGCTGGGAATGGATGCACAAATAATCACTCCACAGCATGCAATGGTACTTTAAATGGGCTTGTCCTGATAGACCTTGGCAACGCGTACACACAGAATTTACTGGGCCAAACTGGAACATACATTGGCTAGTGGCCGCCAGTGAGTAGAGGCAATTTCCCTTTCCGTTCCAATGACGTCTACCATATCAGTCAGCACAGTATCAGCTCTCACGTTGGTCTTTAGCACTGAAGGCTTACCGGAGGTGATATTATCGGATAACAGGCCACAGTTCACATCTCAGGAGTTTGAAGAGTTTTGTGCAGAGAGTGGTAGTCAGCATGAACTTACATTGCCTCTTCATCTGCAGTCGAATGATGAAGCCAAACGCTTTATAAAGACCTTAAAATCACAGACAAACTGCGAGCCCCACTCACAGGACCAGACTTTAAAAGATTTTCTGTTATCATATCGCTCCCTGCCCAAAGACAGAAAACCTTCAGCAGAGCTCCTGCTTGGTCGACGCCAGAGGCTTCTGCTCCATTTGCTACATCTGCCACAGAGATCTTATGTCTCTCATTCTGAGTTTTGGCGTAAGCAACCAGTGTTTTTTGGTGTGTTTGGCAGGGGTCGCAGTTGAGAATGGTGTCTGAGATGTTGTCCAGTTCCACCTACATCATCCACAGTTCAACGGTGTTGCACATCCAGCTTCAGCCATTCCACTCGGGAGGCTCTACCGCCCCCTTTCTGTTCACAGATTTACCATCCATCCAGGGCGTTCATCAGCCACTGTCACAGTCGCAGACGTCGGCTCCGCCAGCTCAGTCTCTCTGCAGCATGGAGGTCGACCTGGCTGCACCGCTAGCGGCGCAGTCGTACTGGCAGCCCATGACGCAACCAGTAACAGCCCCGGAGACCTCAGGCGTCGTCTCCAGTGGCCTCCCTGTCACATCGCCAGCCTGTGCCCCTGTGGTCGCCGACGCGCACCCTGCAGTTGTTTTCCTAGTCGGCGTTTCCAGCCATCCACCGACACTAGGGAGCAAGTGGATGCTCAGCACCGACTGAAGTTTCGGCACCTACTTCCTGCACTTGTGTCGGCACTCCGTCCTCTCCCTCTCTGTCGTGTCCCATCTCCATACCCAATGCCAGGTTGGATGTTTGGGAGCGAGGAATGCGGTGTCGTTGAATATCGAGAGCAGCGCAAGAAATGTCAACCACCACAGAGACACTGTACAGCAAAGTGGTATCAGGAGGCATCAATGAGATGCCAGGGAGAGGCTACGCCTCCTGCAGTTCTGAGGCGCCGCACAGCGCCTCTGTCCTGAAATAGCGTCACCATAGGCCAGGAAGACCTGTTTGAGGTCGGATACTGCCCAGTTCTAGGAAGATCCTGTCGGAGTGACGTCGTTGTGCTGACTACTCGCCGTAACACAGCACGTGTAAAGTGTCGCGGAGTGAAGAGACTTCCGTCTCCTGTGAAATGTGCCTACGTGCCAACACTATCAGAACTGTGGCAACAGGTGTCTGCAACTTGTGTTCTCTAGTGACTGTAGCGCAATCACAGTACAGCCATTCTGAACTTGTGTCATTTCGCCAATTGTCCATTTAGTGCGCTCTGAACTGAAAGTCGACTTGTGTAGATTCATAGCTACAGCTGAGCCTGGTAACAAAGGAAAGTTTTCTTGTAATTAATAAATTATTACCTATTCAGAGTGTTCTAATTAACTGTATTGTTACTAGCCACCTGTCCAAGAACTCTGACACAACCGTGTCAGCCGGCCGCTGTGGCCGAGCAGTCCTAGGCGATTCAGTCTAGAACCGCGCGACTGGTACGGTGGCATGGATGTGTGTGATGTCCTTGGGTTGGTTAGGTTTCAGTAATTCTAAGTTCTAGGGGAGTGATGACATCAGATGTTAGGTCCTATAGTACTCAAAGCCATTTGAACCATTTGAACAACCGTGTCGTTTCTATTCACACAGCTTATGGACCTTTCTTTCTCAGCTTCACAAAGAGTCCAACGATTCTATTCTTACGTGTGATGGCACCCTGCCTCACTTCTGTGTTGAGGTGCGGCACGTTGTCTTAACGACACTATCCCACAACGTTGGATTGGAAGAGGTGGACTACAGGATCTCGTTCCCAGCTCACCAGACCTCGAAACTCGGGATTCTTTCTGTGGCAGTTCCTCTTCAAGAGCTGAGAAATCGAATTGTTGAAGCTGTCGATTCAGTGAACAGTTAACTGTTGATTCATGAGTGGAATGAAATGTACCACCGTTTCGATGCTTCTAGAGCAACGCGTGGTGCTCATGTTGAAAATGGCTCTGAGAACTATGGGACTTACCTTCTTTGGTCATCAGTCCCCTAGAACTTTGAACTACTTAAACCTAACTAGCCTAAGGACATCACACACATCCATGCCCGAGGCAGGATTTGAACCTGCGACCGTAGCGGTTCCATACTGTAGCGCCTAAAACCTCTCAGCCCGCATCTCGTGGTCGTGCGGTAGCGTTCTCGCTTCCCACGCCCGGGTTCCCGGGTTCGATTCCCGGCGGGGTCAGGGATTTTCTCTGCCTCGTGTTGGCTGGGTGTTGTGTGATGTCCTTAGGTTAGTTAGGTTTAAGTAGTTCTAAGTTCTAGGGGACTGATGACCATAGATGTTAAGTCCCATAGTGCTCAGAGCCATTTTGAACCTCTCGGCGAAACAGGCCGGCGCTCATGCTGAGTGTATGGTATCGTGTCAGTGCGAACATAGAACTTTCAACCTTTATCTATCCAGTGCCTTGTGCAATGAGTTTCTATAGTGTATAGTTTGTCTGTAATAAACATTTGAAATCTGTTCTTTCTTTCTGAATCAGCCTGTATATTACCCATACCGTTTACCTCCGTTTCTGGGTATTTCATCTTGCACCACTCTTAACGCTGACGCTTCTGAGTTTATCTGTCAACACGTTCACATACCTCCTCCGGCCGTTTCTCTTCTATTGACTGGTACGATGGCAAAAACAAAAACCTGTGGATGAAACATAAAATAGTGTTGGTCTTACGGCTGGGAGTACTTTCCCTGCGGTACTATGCAGATGTACCCTGCAGCGAGCGGCCTGCCTCCAGCGGAATATGCCGTACCGCCGTTTTTCATACGGCCCGCAGTCGATTTAAACACATATATTATAATACGGCGGGCATAAATATTTAACGCGGACGGCCGCAGTACGCTGGGACGATGGTGGGGGCTAGGGGTAGGCTCTTGGGCGGTGGAAGTAGATTTCTCGGGGCTGCATTATTCAAATCACTCAGGCGCTCAGGCAGGCAAGCCATGAATACTAGATCCCTGCACGGCGTTGCGTGGCTCCGCGGCTGCACAACCCGCCAGATGCCGCGCTACGCAAGTGCGTGCGCTGCCCGACGCTGGCTAATCGCCTGGGCCGGAATGCTCGCCTGTCGGCACACAGTGGCGGGTGCAGGGAATCCCCCGCACGGTGGCAAGAGCGGGGAATCCCGCACACAGTGGCGAGCACGGGAAATTCCCGGCAGCCGGCAGGTTAGTTCGGGAGCTTCCGTTCTTGTCAGCAGTCACCATGCCAAGTGCATCTCCTCTTGCTGCAGGCCATTCATGGCGAAGACGGTGCTGGTGCTATAGCAGTTGGACCTATGCCATTTATTTACTTATTAATCCATTCATTCATCCAGGGGACGTCTTACAGTTTGCCGACATAATACAACGAAAATAAGTAATTCAGAAGTATACACAAAATATACAGGGTGTTACAAAAAGGTACGGCCAAACTTTCAGGAAACATTCCTCACACACTAAGAAAGAAAATATGTTATGTGGACATGTGCCCGGAAACGCTTACTTTCCATGTTAGAGCTTATTTTATTACTTCTCTTCAAATCACATTAATCATAGAATGGAAACACACAGCAACAGAACGTACCAGCGTGACTTCAAACACTTTGTTACAGGAAATATTCAAAATGTCCTCCGTTACAGAGGATACATGCATCCACCCTCCGTCGCATGGAATCCCTGATGCGCTGATGCAGGCTTGGAAAATGGCGTATTGTACCACAGCCGTCCACAATATGAGCACCAAGAGTCTCTACATTTGGTACCGGGGTTGCGTAAACAAGAGCTTTCAAATGCCCCCATAAATGAAAGTCAAGAGGGTAGAGGTCAGGAGAGCGTGGAGGCCATGGAATTGGTCCGCCTCTACCAATCCATCGGTCACCGAATCTGTTGTTGAGAAGCATACGAACACTTCGAATGAAATGTGCAGGAGCTCCATCGTGCATGAACCACGTGTTTTGTCGTACTTGTAAAGGCACATGTTCCAGCAGCCCAGGTAGAGTATCCCGTATGAAATCATGATAACGTGCTCCATTGAGCGTAGGTGGACGAAACTAAAATGAGCTCTAACATGGAAATTAAGCGTTTCCGGACACATGTCCACATAACATCTTTTCTTTATTTGTGTGTGAGGAATGTTTCCTGAAAGTTTGGCCGTACCTTTTTGTAACACCCTGTATATAAGTATGCTTAAAGAGGATCGGGCAGGTGGTCGGACGTGGCCATGATGAGGGAACCATCCCAGCATTTGCCTGAAGTGACTTAGGAAAACTGGAGAAAACCTATGCAGGGGGCCGGACGAGCAAGCTCCAGCCTCCTGAATATAAGGTCAGCGTCTTAACAACTGCACTACCTCATTCGGTTGGTCCCTATTGTACTATATTGTTTGATACAAACTCATTTTTACTCTTCACTTCTGCACAAATGAAGGACCTCCTCTGAATATAATGATGCACGAACTTGCTGCCATACCCCTTGCACTTCCATTCAGAAAATTGAGCCAGGTCAGTAAATATGCCACTACTGCCTATGTCTGCCTTCATGTCCGCCTCTCAGTTCGCCTGAATAACTGAGTCAGCATCCTTCCATCATGTGCGAGACTTTCAACTCGGGAGAATGAGTGGCTATATCTGGCCACGTGACACCAGTCCTACACATCCAGCGCGACCATAATAGCATATAGCATCGAGTGGGCGAATTAGATGCAGACTGACAATGACCTGGTAGCAGCAAATATGTCTAGGATAATGAACGTATCAACTATGTGGTATGTGGAATCAACATGGAAGCCATCCTAGAAGAGATGAAAGAATGTAATATCTAAAATCACAAACGTTTTTTGCGACCCTCCCTTAGTGGCAGGAGTAACAGATTAAACAATACCTCACAACAATGCATTAAACACGCTATTCAAGTGAATCAAATTCTTATATTGTCTGTATAATTCTAAAGTTCTGTACTATAAAAATTGTAGGTAATAAGGAGTTCGTTGCACGTAAAATTATCTCTGTCATTAACTCAAAGTAGCGTGTAAGTTTTAAGTAATAATGTCCAGCAGACCAGTTTATTATATATTTGGAATAATCTTCGTGTTTTGTATGGATGCAGCGGAAAGGAAGACCGACTGCAGGCCTCTGCCAGTCACCACTACCTGCACATTTTGGATGTCGGGGGGGGGGGGGGGGTACGTAGCCAGTCAGCAAGAGCTGTGGGAAACAGAGAGCCCAATGAGGGAGCCTCTTGCTGGACAAAACACACTAACTGATAAGAATATGTGATGGTCTGCATAGTGTGTGGGACAACCATTGTGACATATAACATACTACTATAACTAAATACAAGAAAGTGACTATTATGTAGCAAGAAGGTAAGTATGTAATGACAAATATTGCATCTGGGTGTGTGTCATGGAAACCGGAGTATGAGACTACACTTTGGTGAAGCAAGCATACTGTGGGCTTATATCCAGATTCGAATGATAGTTTTCCTGTGCAATTAGAGTTAATGTGAGTCATTTGTAAGATAATCAGTTTTCATAGTTAGAATTCGTTTTTTGTATGTGATTTAGCTTCTATTCCTCTAATTTATGTAAATATAGAAGCAAACCATTGTCATTACGAGAAAGAGATAAATAGAAAAATAAAGGTAACCTTATCTATTTTCTGGACGTGGTACTCCTCTGCTACCAGTTTCTTCGGGGGGGGGGGGGGGGGGGGGGGCTAGGTTAGAGCAAGAGAAAAGAAAGGCAAAAGCATGAGCAACAAGAGTCTACAATATTACTTTATTTATTTATTTAGGAAATATTTTGGCTACCAGGACCTATCTCACATCTGACAATATAGTCTACATATTTTGCACTATGACCATAATACACACGTGTTATAAGAACTTTTACATTTAATATGGGCCCCCACACTTTGAAATCACTGTAATAAAAGTCCTGGCAGACAAATTGCATAACGTAGATTTAAACTGAAGGTACTGGCGGAAATACTAAGGGTACTGGCGAAAATGTATCTGAGGGTAGGGATGGTAGAGGAAGATAATGAGGACTGTAGCAGAACATGAACAGTGAAGAGAGGGAGAAAGAAAGCGGCTTGTCTGACAGCAAAACAAAAAGAGGAAGAAGCGTAGCTGGGACACGATAGGAGGATTCGCTTCACTGTTTGACAGTGAGAAACTGGCCATAGGTTTTAAGCTTTTCAGAGAAAAATTATTGCTGATAAGAGGAAAAGGTTCAGCTTTTACTTGACTGCACCAGGGTGTTAAACAGTGTGCAGTGTGAGGGTAGCTTGTTCTCCTGAAGCGGACAGCAGCAACAGAGAAGGAGCTGAAGACTGCTTTTGTTTATAGATGGGCACAGCTAGGATACAAGATGAGTGACGCATTGTGCTGCAGTTCTGATGAGATCGTGTGCTCACTAATTTCATAAGAGAGGCAGAGAGACCAAGCGAGAGTATCACGGAAAAGCTCATCCAGTCCCAGGTAAAGCTGCGTCACTAAGAAGATTAGTATTAAAATTCCAGGGATGCTCTTTTCAAAAACAGTCAGGCAACATATTGTGTCACCGACCGTGTTTCTCACGAAATGACCGTAGTGGTGAAATGAGAGAAATTGTAACTTACACAGAGGCTTGGCTCGATGGCCTAGAGGCTACGTTCCGGATTACAAATTCAAAGGGGTCAGAAATTTTTTCTTTAATTTATCACCATTTTCACCCTTGGCATAGAATTGTACATGTGAGAAATGCAAAACTGTGCCTTGGTTGAGAGATCGACTTAAACTGCAGGGTATTTTTAAATCGGTTGGGTCAGCGACTGCAAAGACATCGAAGCGGAGAACGACGGAGAGAAGACCGAAATACTAAACTCATTTTCCAAAAAAGTTTCATTGAATACGATTGCACTTGTACCGCATTCCCTCACTTCAGTAGACGCATGAACACCTAAATCTCATGCATATTAGATATAAAATCAACTAAAATATCTGTTCAGACATTTCATATTTGAATGAGAAGGCAACCGCACCTGTCAGGATATGACCGTAGCTCCTCATAGAAACTGCAATATAACTGGTTCCTCTACTAGTAGCAGTCCACGTATGTTGTTGGAGGAACGAAGCGTATCAAGTGATTGAAATAATACGCAGGGCATTCCAGTTTTCGAGAAGGATCATCGCAAAAAGGATGTACTGTATCTTTCACGTCTGTGTGCAATTTTGGAACACATTTTATGCTCGTGTGTTATGATCTGTTTGGAGATCGAATATCAACTTAGATTCTACAAACACCGATCATTTGAAACCCAAACTGCTCTGTCCTTCCATGGCATCCAGAAGATGGTCAAGTTGATGCAGTGTTGCTGTAACGTCCCCTTAGAAAAATTAATGAATTGCTGTGCAGGTAAACCTCTTACATTATTTGCTTTTCAAACAGCTCAGCAAAACTGAACGTAGTCAGACATTACTCTCTTTACTTATTCTGATCAACACTAAACTGACACACAATATTTTTAGCGCAACGCAGTCTGATTTTCAATAATCCCTACAAAAGAATGGCCCTGACTAGCATTAACCTATACCTTTCACAAATCACTTACCTCACAAAAATCTTCGTTACTCAAGCTACTGCAATACAGCGAGCGCCACTACTGCCAGCTAAATAAAAGATTCAAACTACTGAAGGCACTAACTACTGATAGGCATAGTTAGCAAATGAAAGATTTTGATAGAGAACAAACAATGTATTTACCTTAATAGTGTTCAAAAGTTATATTATATATAGCAGTTCATGGCATCCAGTCTTACAAATCTACTGTCTCTGATGGACACACGTCCAGATCGTCTACTCTCCAAACTCCGCCATCTCTCTCCCCACATCCACCACTGCTGGCGGGCCACCTCCAACTGCACAACGCTACGCGCTGTTAACATCCAGCTGCCCAACATTACAATGGCAGACAACAATGCAAACTAGCCACAGACTGCACACAGCACAGCCAGTGATTTTCATACAGAGCGTTACGTGGCGTTACCAATAAAAAAACCTAAACAGCCTACTTACATTGCTTCACTTCTGGAATGCGTTCGATACGGTTCCGCACTGTTTCCTAATGAACAAAATACGAGTGTACGACTGATTTCTGATTGGATCGAAGATTTCGTAGGAAATATGACACGCTCTATGCTCGTGTATTATGGTCTGTTTGGAGATCGAATATCAACTTAGATTCTACAAACAGCGATCATTTGAAACCCAAACTGCTCTGTTCTTCTATGGCATACAGAAGATCGTCAAGTCCCAGTGCATATTGTGTGTACCATGTTAAGTTGTCCTCACAGTCTGCTGTGATGCACATGCGCTGCTGGTCGGGTTACGAATTAAGGCCATAAAACAGAATAACGTTGGCTACAGTTTAGTGTTCAGCTTTTCATCAGGCTTTGTTGGCTGGGTTCGATGTAAGCTCTCAGGCAGCCTCGATAGGGTGTCTGCTACTTCATTATCCTTCCCTTTCAAAATCATACTCCTGGAGATCTAATACCTAGCTAACTGTGCATGTAATAGACTGCAATCAGAGCTTGTTGCTCGCAATATATCTTCGTGTGTTCTCCAGCCAGGTAGTAATGACACTTGCGAAATGGCCACACAACAGCAAGAGCCTCCAGCTCAGTGGCTGAATATACTGCCTCACTATCAAGCAAGATTATACTCACCGAAGTGATTGTACGGAATGTAGGAGAATTCCGTCTACTTCCCTTATTTGAAAACGATAGGCCTGCAGACCTACGCATGATGCATCCTTCATGAAGTAGAAACTGTTACACGAGGATGGTTAACCATCTTTGAATTAATTAGTGTCTGTTTGATATGGTCAAATGCCCACTGACAATCTTATGACCAGCGCCACTGGAGGTTCTTCCTCAGTAAACACATGAGTGCTCCTGAATACAGCAACTGCTCTGACACAAAACGTCAATAAAAGGATGCAAGTCCTATGAACTCATAATTGCTTCGTCACACGAAAGCAGGAAAATTAGCCACTTTACTGAGTTTTTAACTGTCTGGTAATATTCCAAGCAATGTTATTGGCCGTTACTCCAGCCCATGAGAAGTGATTTGACCGTGATTCTGTCATGATCAACAAGGCATCTACAAACAATATCATCTCATCTAGGATCTCAAGTTTCAGAACAGTGTCAAGTGCTGCTATAAAGAGACCTCAGCTGACTTTTAGGCCAAAAGGTAACACATTAAATTGGTGTCCCGTCCCAGTGTGTATAAATGGAGGGTACTTGTACGATTTCACAGCCATGGGAATTTACCAATACGACTCATGGATGTCAAAACCAGTTAGGACATTTAACCTGTGAAACTTTTGAATCAGTTCATCAACGTGCTCCTGTCTGGTTCAGACAGGCACAATAATTTCTTTGATGGCTCTCGCATCCAACACTAATCCAACGCTTTCACCAGGTTTTCTAATTGGTAAAAATAAACTAATATATGGGCTCTCTGGTGATATTCCACTCTAGCACTTCCTCATTCCTCTACAACTGCAGGTCTTTTCGACCATAGAATAGGATACGATCTGTAATGGGAAGTTTTATGTGTCATGACATTCAGGCAGTATTCATAGCCGTGAACTGTTCCAGGATTTTCGTCAAACACGTTTGTGTATTCTATTAGCAAATCTGGTAATTTAGAGCGTTAGTCTCCTGTTAAGGGGCTTGGCTCAGATTTTTAATTGTTTGGACTCCTTGGTACAAGGGAGGACAATAATTGCTGTCTGTTGGATTCGAATGCCTCGCTATTTATCCACTTAATTTTGATGCTTTGCAGAAACTTCCATGGACGATGTCCGTTTTCAGTAAACTCACTGAAACTTGTACACAGTTTATTAAAATAGAGAATTTGCCTAATAAAAAGTAGAGTTTTGTTTCCTTTTCTCTTGGTAGTTCAATGGTTATAATGCAGATCGCTACTAAAGGATCCTTCACCAAGGATGCATCCAATTGCTGTATTTCCTAGTGTCACATTTAATCAAGTGTGCAATTCTGCAGTCTTCGATCTGGTGCCAACAGCTGCCAGGCTTCTATGATTACTAACAGGTAATTTAGGAACTTTTGAGTAAAAGTATCTTTTAAATAAGTCAGTGGACACTACATTTACAGAAGAACTCTGAACAGATATGCCTGCTATCCATGCGTTAATCGTGAATTCCTAAAAAGTAGAACATTGATTGCTGCCGTTGTTAATATCTGAGCATATCTTCCTGCCTCATGTCTGTACGATTGTTGAATCTTAACTGGTTTACTTTTCTACCACATCCCTACTCCACTCAATATCCACGATTGACATTACAGGATTAGATGCAGTCATTGTTATTTATCATTTCTGCTATTGGAGATCAATTATTATCGTCAACGGTAGTGACTGGAGGCTGATTCGACCAGTCAGTTAGTCGATCTGTCTAGTTGGTTGATTTTCCAGTAGTCCTTATTGTTATTCAAGGGCATATAACTGGTTTTGTATCTTTCTTGTTGCCTATTTTCTTTTCTCCACTACGGTTGTTATTATTATGATCATTGCTTTGTCTTAGCATCTTCGTGAAGTGTATCTGTGGAGTTCATGACTAACACGAAATCTTCAATGTTAGATTCACTAACATGGATCAATTTCTTATGAACATCAGTAGCCACTTTGGCCTTCAGAATTCACAAAATGTTGCGATGTGACATTTGTTCATCCTAGTACCTTGTCTTATTGCTATATTTTTCGAAGCAGCAATTTGCGCTATCCTGATGGGAGTTAAACTATTCAGGGTTAAATACTCCTTTCCTTAAGCGCTATAGAATGGTGTTAAACCAATATTTTGTCAAGAATGGTCTATCAAACTCATCATAGGTTCTACAGTATTCCAGTGCCTCTGTTGTCCAGAGCAAAGCACTTCCATGTACGTATTCATTCACGAATGCCACTTTTTCAACATCATCCCACATGACATGTATGGGAACACACTGCAGAATGCTTGGATGAATACAGCCGATTGTGTGCTTTTCTTATGCGGCAACAACGGTTGAAATTGCAATTGTTTTATTAGGTTTTCCTCGCTCAGCAGGGAAGTGTAAATCGTTAGCGGCCCCGACTGCATACTGCAGCTGTAACAAATGAGGTGGTGGCTCAGTATGCCCACATGGAAGCTGACTTAATGGTTCGATGCACATGTTCCCCCTGGTTTGTGCATTGTTGACTAAGTGTCTTGCACTGCCTCCTGAACTTTGTCTAACTCTTTATCTACTTTCTGCATTCATTCGCTCATGGTGTCATACCATTGTGACAAATCTTTCGTAGTTTTTTTTTCATATCTCGCAGCTTGTCTATTAATGCTTTGATAGAGATACCGCACTCGCCTGAGCTACGACCATTGTTGTTTGAAATTCATGTAGCCACAGATGGCGCCCTGTTAGCTATGCCTGTGGGCTATAGGTTGGCAGACGGCGTTGAAACTTTTATCAATACATCCCTCAGATTGCATATGCCATCAGAATGGTTCAAATGGCTCAGAGCACTATGGGACTTAACATCTGAGGTCATCAGTCCCCTAGAATTTAGAACTACTTAAACCTGACTAACCTAACGACATCACACACATCCACGCCCGAGGCAGGATTCGAACCGGCGATCGTAGCCGTCGCGCGGTTCCGGACTGAAGCGCCTAGAACCGTTCTGTCACCTAGTCCGGCCTGCATATGCCGTCACTGGACCAAAATTGACATCATCTTTCCAGGTGTACTAATTTTCTTTTCCGATAGTGTAGATACCCTGACGGTACTAAATATAAAAGCGAAGAGAAGAGAGGACATGTGACAGAAAGCTGACGTAGCTTGTGTTTCTTCTCTTTCTCCCTTCTTTTTCTTCTTCTTTAATTAGGGGGAGATGGGGTGGTTTCGGACACGTAAGATTTTCGAAATTACAAGATTTTCTGAAGGTTGCATAGGAATATTCTTCACACTAAACACTACTATGATAACATTGTGAACTTTTGTAGTCCTGTCGTCCTCAGTTGCGTGTAACATTACGGTATGTTGATAATATTTCTTTTATTTTGGGACCATCTAAATACAACTGAATGAAACACGCTTTTTGTGTCAACTGTCGTAATGCTGTGATACGATACTTAACAGAATTATAAAACTTTGTGATATAAGAATATATGGTTGCTAACTTTTTTGTGTAAAGACTTCAGAATGTAAGTTGCACATGTAGCCCACGCGAAGACCATTGCGGAACAAGAATGGCACATTGTCAGGACATAGTTCTGCTGCGTTACAGATAATAGGAGGATAACAGTGAGGGAGTGAAATGGGGCGGCAACTGGAAACGTGCTCCATAGCTGAAGTACGCGGGGCAGTGCGATTCTTGTGGGCAAGACGTCTAAATTACACGAAAAAATTGACGGCGAAATTCTGGCGGCATGTAGACCACATGCAAAGCCGCATCCAGCCTTAGTGAGATAGTCAAGGCCTCACAGACGTGGATGACTCTGCTCTACTGAGCAATTCAGATTTTGCGCCTTTCGGTTTTCAACTCTTCGGCAAGCTGAAAGAACACCTGAGACGAAACAGATTTTCCAGCGATGAGGACGTTCCCGCGAATGGCTCCGTGACTGATGAGTGAATTTCTGTCGTCTAGGAACTGAACAACTGGGAGAACATTGCCACTGTTCTTTACGGACATTTGGAGACTGTGTTGAAAAACAGAGTCATTATCTGTATTACTCTGAAGCGTAGTGCATCATTCAATAAACGCTACTTGGCCTACCGTAAAAATGTAAGTCCCCTCGAATCCATTTTTTCGCTCTTTGCATTTTGATCGTTTAACTGTTTGGAAGGATACATCGGATACGAAATTGTAACGTGTAATATAGTCACATTTACTACAAAAATGTTTTAATTGAACGTTACATTGTTGAAAACGTTAAGGTAAAATTTGCGAGTTCTCTTATTAACAGGCTTGCACATCGGGAGTAATTTGTCTTAAATAAGGAAAAAAATCATAATAAATTTATTAAGTTTTGGACGGTACAAGCTTCAATCAAAATATTAGCTTAATCTTTAGTAAAGAGTGTTCAGCTAAATATGGTCATAATTCTCCTTGACCTAACCCCACAGAAACGGGGCACTGAATCCACTCTTCTTCGGAGGTTTAAATGATAATACAGTATTGTTTCCAGTTCATCACTGAATGTTCCCTCGTTATTTCATAAAGCAGGTTTCATGGTTACTCTTTGTTTTTCCGTTAAGCTTTAATTGTGTCACTTAAAGTACACTTCTTGTAACAGTCGTTTCAAGAAGTCTGACTTCCTCTACATCTTCCTTTCTGTTATTTTCAGGGCGTGTCTCATGACTTCTCCATATTTACCAGTCAAAAAATCGTTAAAATTGAAATGTCTATAGTATCTGTTTTTCCCAGTACAACCCGAATTTGCTTTGTACTGTACAGCCCAGAGGAACTACTGTGGTAGTTTAACATTCTTATTGTTTCATCTTTTGGATTTGCAGCTCTTGTATTTTTTGCCATGTTTGCAGTTACAATTGTTGGATGTAGGTTCCATCTTCTATACAAAAACACTGTCTTTTTTCTTGTTACCCAAATACGTTTCGACACCTCTGTGCCAACACCAGTGCGTTTCGTTCACTGAAAACTGTAAAAAGTGGACATATTTTAGGTTGCAACAGATTTAACAAAGTTAGGCCTTGTCAAATCACGGCAAGAACAAAAGCGAACAAAAACTGTCTATAGGCCTCACTTTGTTAGATGCTACAACCTAAAATATGTTCACTTTTTACAGTTTTCAGTACACAAAACCCAACGATGTTGGCATAGAGGTGTCGAAACATGTTTGGGTAACAAAAGAAAACACAGTGTTCTTGCATAATAGGCGGAACCTATAACCAAAAATTCTCATTGGTATTATTCAGGCTAGACACTGTCACAGACTTCAATACAAAGAATATGAGTTGTATTTAAAGACACAAAGAAATTTAATATTCCTTTCTTACGAACATAACGCTCCAAAACTAATTTCTGGTACCGTAAAAATCAGTAGAAACAGCTAACTTGTTGCTATTCCGACACGCACTGTTGTTTTGACTCAAAATCGCGTAAGCGTATTTGTTTCGGCATAGTCCACACTGCAGTGGCACTAGAGTTTAGAAACAGCTCTTTTCCAATAAAAATCGCCGGCCAGTGCTACTCTACATTGCCGCACTCGCTGTCTAAAGATGATGTACGTTTTCTGCAACTTGTTATCGCTACTTAATCTGAAGCATCAGTAACTCACTGATGTGTATTTGCGTCATTGAAAGTGAAGAAATGAGCGGAACGTCGTAAGTACACTTCTCCCAGTGTCAGAGTGGATCTGAGAAACGTGACGAATAGGATGGGAGCTCTTACGCAGTTTCTTCCAGTCCTACGAATTTTCTTCGGAGCGCAGAGGAAAATTTCGTCCTCGGAGCTGCAACACGGAAAAAAGTACGTGAAAATCTCGGTCTCTTCAACAAATCTGACGCGCCGATTTGGCGGAAAGAATGGCGCGCCGGTGTGGGTCGGGATGGCGAGTGAGTTGCGAGTGGCGTGGGACGCTCTTTCACAAATGAAATATGTGGCCCGCATGGTGGGTGGGGGAGGGGGAGGAGTAGTGGGGGAAAGGGGGGGGGAGACGCTTTGCGCAGAGCGGCGCGCAATCGGCGCCTCTCCCGAATTCAAAGCAGGCGCGGCGCCTTCAGCTGGCGGAATCTGCGAACAGCCGAGCCGCATCCTCGCTCAGTGCCTCCTGAGAGGCGCGCTAACCTGAAATATTTCGCTGCTTAGCAACGGCATGCTGCCACAGCGCTGAGGGACACGGGTGGGGCAAAGTAATTCGCTACGGTTGGTGAAAGACTAGGACGCCTGGTAGAACCGCATATAGGGTGTAACTAAATTCGCTTTGCAGACGTTGAAGACTTGTAGTGGAAACCAAGACGGTTAGGTTTACAGGAATTCATACGTACCCTTTTCCTACTGCACACAAAATACCACAACACACGTTCAAATCTTTCACATTTTCTGCTTCACTGCCTATGGTATTTTGACGTCATTCACACACCACCTGATGTCCCAAGCGCGTTACAGGTTCTCTTACATGCCATCATGTCTGTGATCCGGTCAGAGAGGTTTTTACCTGCTGTTGTGCTTGTGGTCTTTGTTCATATTGCACCACTGTACAGCAGTAATCATTCACTGCAACAGAGAATGCCAGTGGTACGTGTGTCGCTCTTGAGCATAATGGAGCACACATTTGCGCGGTACGCCTACGTCATACTATTGTATGGCGAAGCTCCGTGTAGTGGGAGCGCAGCTCATGAGTTGTACGTGAAGCGCCTTTCACACCGCAGACACCCTCTCGTTCCCTTGTTGCTATGGTGTACCAGATGGCCTCGGAGGCGAATACATTCTCAGCCAGTAGGGCCCAGTGTGTTGGTTCACTGCAACGCAGCACACCCGAGGCTGAAGAGGCTGTATTCCATGCAATGGGAAAGGACGCGACGACGAATACCAGAAACATAGCTAGTAGACTAAATGTGCTCTACCATCTGCGCTACCCAAGTACGACTCACGCCCCGTCCTCACAGCTTTACTTCTGCCTGTATCTCGACTCCTACCTTCTCCTACCTTCTCGTCTCCGCAATATCCTTTCATTCAGGAGTCCTCTGCAAGGTTCGCAGGAGAGCTTCTGTAAAGTTCGGAAGGTAGGAGATGAGATACTGGCAGAAACAAAGCTGTGAGGACGGGGCGTGAGTCGTGCTTGGGTAGCTCAGTTGGTAGAGCACTTGGCCGCGAAAGGCAAAGGTCCCGAGTTCGAGTCTCGGTCCGGAACACAGTTTTAATCTGCCAGGAAGTTTCAGACTGAATGTGGATCACCAAGCTGTTTGGCGTGCACTGCATGAGCAGCACCTACAAACGTACCACTCCAGAAGGTACAGGCAATACAGGCAGAGGATTTTGCGTCACGAGCCCGTTACTACAGGCGGTTCTTGCACTTCCAACGGCGCATCTTTTCCACGGATGAACCCAGATTCACCACAACAGTCATGTGCGGGCAGGTGAATGCACTACTGTATCCAGAAAGGCCCGTACAGGACCTGCAACATGCGGTCGTGCATTATCCTGCTGAAATGTAGGGTTTCGCAGGGATCGAATGAAGGGTAGAGCCAAGAGTCGTAACACATATGAAATGTAACGTCCACTGTTCAAAGTGCCGTCAATGCGAACAAGAGGTGACAGAGACGTGTAACCAATGGCAACCCATACCATCACGCCGGGTGATACGCCAGTATGGCGATGACGAATATACGCTTCCAATGTGCGTTCACCGCGATGTCGCCAAACAAGGATGCGACCTTCATGGTGCTGTAAACAGAACCTGGATTCATCCGAAAAAATGACAGTTTGCCATATGTGCACCCAGGTTCGTCGTACAGTACACCATCGCAGGCTCTCCTGTCTGGGATGCAGCGTCAAGGGTAACCGCAGCCATGGTCTCCGAGCTGATAGTCCATGCTTCTGTATACGTCGTCGAAGTGTTCGTCCAGATGGTGGTTGTCTTGCGAACGTCCGCATCTGTGGACTCAGGGATCGAAACGTGGCTGCACGATCCGTTACAGCCATGCGTATAAGATGCCTGTCATCTCGACTGCTAGTGATACGAGGCCGTTGGGACCCAGCACGACGTTCCGTATTACCCTCTTGAACCCACCGATTCCATACTCTGCTAACAGTCATTGGTTCTCGACCAACGCGAGCAGCAATGTCGCGATACGATAAACCGCTATCGCAATAGGCTACAGTCCGACCTTTATCAAAGTCGGAAACGTTATGGTACGCATTTCTCGTCCTTACACGAGGCATCACAACAACGTTTTACCAGGCAACGCCGGTCACCTGCTGTTTGTGTATGAGGAATCGGTTGGAAACTTTCCTCATGTCAGTACGTTGTAGGTATCACTTGCATATCACAGCATCTTCTTCCTGTCGGTTTAACTTCGCGTCTGTAGCACGTCATCTTCGTGGTGTACCAATTTTACTGGCCAGTAGTGGACTCGCATGCTGCACGCCCCCATGGGTTTCAGGAAGTACACTGTCTGAACGTTTCGGCAATGTTCCTGGATGGAAATGATTGGCTCATACTGTCTCCCACCACATCTCACAGTTGCCACGTACTTGCGATTTATTGACAACATACTGCATGGGCTCTTTGAAGACGTGCCAGTGCATGTGCATTAAAACATTAATTGTAGCACAGTGTTGCACCACCTCATTTTCCACGTGCAGTCCGAAATCATCTGGACCAACGATTTCGCAACAATGGATAGGTCATGCTGGACCTATGGGTTGGCCTGCACGTTCTTCCCACTTGGATCCGCTAGATTACTACATGTGGGGTCAGATGAAATCCTCGACTTACAACAGTACAATAAAATTAGAGGAAGACGTACTGGCGAGGGTTATGGCAGCAGCGGATGCTGGAGGACCAAGGACTGGTTATAGTGTGTACCGGAACTTGGTATGGAGACACTGTATCTGTACTGACGTCGCTGGTGATCACATCGAGCCCTGCCTGAAAGTAGACCCAGACCCGACAAGCAGCAGGAGCCCGAGAGCAGCATCTGTTGTGGCATTTTGCGTTTACAAGAAAAACGCTACATTTCTGGACAGGAGTTCCCATGCTACACTTAACCGTCTTGGTTCCCACTAGAAGTCCTCTCAAAGTCTGCGTAGGGATGTTAGTTACACCATGTACTGCACCTGGTACGCAGGATATAGAAGACAGGTGAAATCCCTGAGACCTCGCGCGAATACTGTGGATTTCCAATACCAGACAAGAGATATATAAGTTTTGGAGAACTTCGGCGGGTTTCATAGGTCATTGTTGCAAAATGCTAACACGAATTGTTGCATGGAAGTACGGAACTCCTAGGAGAAGTCGATGTAAGGAGAAAGGCATTTCTGTTCCTTGAAAAAGTAGGAACACGCATAAGACTGAAAGAAAGAAAAACGAACACAAAGAGTAGTTGTAGAAAAAGCTGTTGACAACGGAAACAGGGTTACAGTTTTGATATTCAGAAAGAGAGTCGTTCTGCATCACAGTGTAGTTTACTGTTAAAGTTCCGAAGGCGTACGTACCTAACAGAGTCAGCTAATATATTGCTTCCTCCCATGTATATCTCGCGAAAAGATCATGCAGACAGAGAGATTCGAGTGCAAATGGACGTTTAACAGCAGTCATTCTTCCTGCGAACCATTCACGACTGGAGCAGAAGAAGTGGGAAGTGAAACTGGTACACGAAGTACCCTATGGTACACACCGTGAAGTGGCTTGCGAAGAATAGGTGTAGAAGTAGCTATAGTTATCATTGATATAATACTGAGAGGGAAAGATTATCTGCAAATTATACGGAAACAAAACTGAATTACAACAGTAGAAGGAAACGAAAGGATAGTTGACCAGGGAAAGAGACAAAATTGTTCAGTCTGTAGGTAGAGATAGAAGTATAGAAAACTTAGGAGAAATTTAGAAAATAAAGTTTAGGAAGAAGAAATAAAACTTAAAGGTTTATTAAATCTGTCAGACACAGAGAAGAAAATGGAAAAATCGGTTGAATGGAATGCATACTGGTCCAGAAACAGATTATAAAATGAACAGCAACAAAATTAAGGACAATGATAACGGAGAGTAGTCGACGTTAGTCACATGATGTTGACTGAATCAGATTTTTTATATTTATTTCATTTCATACTCTTCGTAGCATGATCATCTAATATTTAAACGATCTGCTAGACATAGACACTTTACAGTTGAGCTGGTAACCTCATTTCTGCTGCGTTTTATGGGAATTACCTGATGTTTATCCAAAGTTAAAGGAATCAAATGTTCAGCACTGCCAGTGGAAATACGGTCCTAGTCATTCTACGAGGGGCTATCAGTACGTACTAAAAACATTTTTTTTATGAAAGCAGGTTGGTTTTATTCAGAATTCCAAGACACCATATTATTCCACACTCTTTTGGCTACAAAATCCTATTTTTCACTATAACCTCCGTTCAATGAGACGCAGCTGAGCCATGCGTGGCTCGTGTTCATACCATCTCTTATTTAGCACCCTGTTTTTACCGTACTGCCGCCTCGTTATGTTACTTTTCAATTACTGGTGTCCCTTCTAACATTCTGCGTGGTGTCTGTTTGTTCTATATCGTGTCTCCCTACCACATTCGCGCAACGACGCTCTAAGCGTGTTTTTTAGGGAATTGACTAGTTTGAACCTGGGACCTGTTGCTGGTAAGGAGACGACAGACCACACATGACATGTAGAATTCAGAAGAGATCAGTGAGACTAGTGATGATATAACCAAATACTTAATGATTTCAGCGTCAGCTCCACTGCACTCCCTGTAAAAGAATCTTAATACTAGCTAAATTTAGTGGAAGGGGTTCAAGGCTTTCCTATTTTTAGTTAGCTGGTAAAATGACGTCGAAAAAGCAGTTACGTTTACCATTGAAAATTTTATTCTATTCACAAAACATCGTTTATAAATTGCACTATTGATAAAAGGAAATGTTTTAATACAGGATGATAAAAACCACCTGCGTTCAACAAAAATGTGAACGAATATTCCCTGAGTGGGTTTCCAAGTTCTACAATGGGTCAAAGGATGACCTATGCCATATCACATCTATAATATCGGTTTAAATTAAGTTTCACAAGAGAGAAAACTATCAAAATGGTCTACAGTGACCCTCAATTATCTTTAATTACTTATCTAACTTGTCGTAAATTACAGTGGCTGATGTGGCTTCTCAATAACTATATAACAGAAAAATCATCGCGTTCCAGATTTTTACTTCAAGTGGCAAATGTGAACACCATGAGCTTTAATTGACGATCGACACTAGTATTACGCAAAAAGGGGGTGTAACAGATGAGTCTTCTGCAGTTCTGAGTGAAGCTTTATGCGCTGTTATGCGGCATCGCGTGCGTTCATTACCTTGTCGGTGTTCGTCAGGGGGCGGCGGACATCACAGGTCCGCTCACCTCGCCGTCTCGGAAGCAACTCTTTCCTAACTTCTCTTTACTACAATTTACCTGAGTTGGTTTAAAAAAACTATCTGGCTGTGTTTTCATCTGACCAATCAGGGTCTCAATGTTAACCTTAAGCTCCGCCTACAAAAATTCTGTCTACCCAATGAGAAACGTTATACTTTTCGTGGTGGGGCAATGTTTTTAAAGTTTGCAACGTAACAGAGACGCGAAAAAGTCTCACGCTACAACTTGCAGCTGGTGTGGTCCTTTTAGTGTTATCGTAAGATCTATACTGTTCTTCTGGAGGGCTCTAGCTTTTAACATGGGCTGAGGGGTGGTGCTGACGTAACAGAGACGCGAAAAAGTCTCACGCTAAAACTTGCGGCTGGGGTGTGATCCTAGTGGTTAGCTGGCGATGTGGGTGTCCGTCCCTTATCGTAGGGCCTTCAGCTTAACACGGTTCACTCAGCTTTTGTTCTCGTTTCTCCCCTCAGAACTGCGTCTGTCTCACAGTGGGAAGTTATGACATGCATTTAGGCATTCTTGTGTTAGTCTGTGGTATTCCATTTGCTCACTCGTTACTCGTATTACTTTGGTTAATTTAATGTCACGATTTATTCGGAGCTATGTGACATACTACTGGATTTGCTTATCATGTCAGTGTTTTCATGAAAGGTGTTGGATTTGCCTGACACCTTACACCCTGAGTTGCTGCCTTGCCTGCCCGTGAGCGGCAGCAGCAGTGCTTATCGATATGGGCCCTGCCGTATTATCTTTGCTGGACTGCTATTACATCCTGGTCTTCCTGCGTCGTCCAACGAGTTGGAACTCGAAAGCAGTGCAGTTCGGACCGGGCAATGAAGTCAGCTGGTACGCGCCAGCAGTGGAGGTCGGACCTGGCAGTCGGACAGCTCGAACGCGGCAGAAGTTGGGTCGGGTTGGAGCGGCAGTGAGGTTCGGATAGCCATCACTCGCCCGACCGTTGCCGGTCTTGGTTCATCGTCGGTTGGTCGCCTTCGCGGACGCCGAGTATTTGCTCGCCGATCGCTTATGGGTTGGCGGTGTGTGTCTCAACTCATGGTTCGTCCTGGTGATTTGCACAGTCACTGCTTTTGACATTGGTCGCGTTCTTCATCCAAGTGTTTGTGAAATTGTGTGTAGCCTGTGATGTTCACTGCCCAGTGATATTAGTGCTGTCTCCGTGCTGATGTGTAGTAGTTGGTCGGTTGGCGCAGTCGCGTTGTAGCACCAGTGGGGCATGCAGCGCCAGGTAGGCGCGGTTAGCCATCACTCGCCCGACGATTGCCGACACATGTTTGAGTGGCAACGACCTTGCTTGGGCGTTTGGTCGGCCGTCTGATTAGACGACGTGTATTTGGGTAGTCAACCGCTTATGGTTTGTCTGTGATCCGTTCTGGTTGTTGTTCCAGTTTCCGCTGTTAGCATCGTTTGGGTTTCGGTGCAAGTGTGGAGCGGGATTGGTCTTGATCATTGGTCTGTTGACTGTCTGTCGGTTGGGTTCCCAGCGGATTGAAAGTGGTTGGGCCGACTGCCTGTCTCACCTAAGCGAGCGTTAATGTTTGAATTCCAGGCCGACGTCTGAGCGCTCTTGGGTGTACTGCCTTTTGTTCTTGTTGTTTGTACTCGTATGGCTTCTAGCCGATTTTTAAATTAAGGTTGTTTGCCCTTAAGGCGTAAGATTCTTAAAGCCTTCAGCCTAATTTAAAGAACTGTTTCACGTAAGGCCTTTGGTATTTTAAAATATTTAATGTTATGGATTTTAAGTGTTGGGCCTTCAGCCGATTTTGAATTTGTTTGCTCTTAAAGTGTTTGAGTCTTTGGGCCTTCAGCCTGACTAAAGAACTGTTGTGAGACAAGGCCTGCCTTTTAAATTTCTGATTGTGCTTCCGTTTCAAGTTATTGACCTTCAGCCCTTTTAAGATTAAAGTGGCTTGCAGCCGGTAATTAAGTCCCAAGGATTAAAGCTGTGTGTTAAAAAAAAATTTTTTGGGTTCTTGTAATGTTTGATTAAATAATAAAGTTGTATGTTCGAGTGTAACTGACAGCTGCTTATTTTGGCTGCTTATTTTCACAACTTCAACTACTTCTCCTGTCCTGCAGGTTCAGCAGGGCGTCTCAACAGCCTTACTAGGAGGGCCCGTGTGTCCCTCATGACACCACCTTACTGGTCGACGTAGGAGCCAAAGTGTTGCTGCTTCAATAAGCTGCCCATGATCAGCGTACTGCTTCCTGCAGGGCGCACCCCTCGTTGGACCAAACAGATGGAAGTCTTGTGTCAGGCGACGAGAAAGCCAGCGAGCGCCCACACCTTTGAATACCACAACTGACGGACAAGCGTCTGCGCTCTACCAACAGAGACGTTCAGTTGAGCAGTGAGGTGTCAGATAGTGACGCGTCGATCACCTCGACTGAGAGTGTCTGCACGATCCAGAACTGCGCGAATGACAGCATTGTGCGGCCGGCCGGCGCGCAGGAGATGGGACTAGTCTGCGCGACCATGTTGCAAGGATGACAGATGCCTCGCCCAACGACTCACTGTGCTTTTGTTCACTACTAGGTCTCCGTAGAGATTCTGCAAGCGTCTATGAATATCTGCGATGCTCTGGTTTTCTGCCGATAGAAACTCAACGACACCTCTCTGCTTGGAACGTTCCTTCGTTAAAGACGCCATTTTGAAAGCTACGTATAGCGTCGCCACCTGTCGGAACTTCATGAAACTATAGGGGCTTAAGCGGATATACTCCACGATGTTCCACAACAAATTCCGCATGTACTGAACGCTGCTCGTATGTCATTCTATGACGATTTGCAGTACAGAAAACCATCATCACAGTCTGCTAGTGCACAGAACGGTATGCGTTAAATAATGGAAAACATGAGCGGTCCTAAAGTGCTTTCTTGTGCCATAACCTATGCTACTTTGGTTTATGTTGAACATCAACCGTCCGTATCGTATTCTAGGTTCTAACAGTCGAAACTTCGTTGCACTAATGACGTATTTAAGCTTATGTTGCGTTTTATCGTACTTTTGTTATCAGTTGACACTGTGGTACAGTGTGAAACTACTTTCAGACATTTAGTAGAACAGAATGTATCAGTTCAGCTGCATCTACCATTAGAAATTTATCATGTGTGTAAATAGCACTGATACGCCTACTTAAGTGTAATGCGATTTCTATTGCATCATCTCAACAGTAAACTAATTTCTCTCTCTTAATTCTGTAGCAAGCTATTTTATTAACTATAACTCATATTTTATGACACCTGTTGTTGCCACTGTTGTCTAAATGTTTGCCAGTTGTGCGTCACTAAGCCTGCTTCCCTCTCCATGTTAAACGTCGTAAACAGCAGTAGTTCGTTAGATCATGCTTCCATCTGTTGTTTATATTGGAAATCGGTGTTCTTAATTTTGTTTCAAACACATTCCAATTAGGGGCAGATGTGTCTTATTACTTGTTCGATAGCTTTTTTTCCAAGTCTGCATAATTATCGACGTCCAATGTTGCACTGACGAACGGTGCTTGATAGGCACGGGTGTCAGTAACCGGTTACAATAGGTCGAAGTTTCTTGATTCCACCGTTACGGACATTTTATGAGATATAAGTGGGAGGAATTAACACGTCTTTGAAACATACCGAGTACGAACTTTAGTACCAACGTTCCCGTGACGCACAGGATAACTCTCTTGTATCGCCTGCCATTAGATGTCTTAATATTTTTAGGTACTCATTTGGCCGTCGGCATTTAGCAAAGTCTAAAAGGGAAATAAGTAACACATACTACAAAACGTAAACCAATGACATGATATAGGACCACAGATGAAACTTGAAACGTATTTAAAATACTCAACAACAGATCTGATTAATTTAAAGGAAAAGACAACCAACGTGACAATAATAACGATTAACGATGATATTGTAGCACAAATGTAAATATACAAGTACACCTTTAAGGAATGTGTTTGGCGTGACCTAACATAACCTAATCTAACCTGAACTAATCTACAAAGTTAACTTCTCTGGCACCACAGATTTAAGAAATAAATCGAAAAGAATATGAACCTTACCGATACAGATGTTGAGTGCCTAAGCTGAAATAACTAAGCATATAAAGTGCAGGTTAACATGAAACGACTGTTAACATAGACTCCAGTGCTGCATTATTACTATAAAGACATCTGGGCAGACTGTAGAAACTTAAAATGCTATTCACTACGTGTAGGATAATTCAAAGACAGTAAATTGGTGGCTCTCGAGGGATAGTGTACTTCCAGACAATGTAACTGTTACTAAAACATTTGTGTGTTGCTCCAGCAGGCAGAGAGGCCCTGACTGATGTAGTCTTCTGTAGTGTTAGGGCAGTCACATAACGCATTAATTCCGCTGCTGTGAAAGACATTCTTGGCTGAATCTTCCGCTGCAAATAATCAACGGCCATTGGAGTAGGGTGAAAATCTCCCAGACGCACTTGCAATTGCCGCGTGATCTCGTGGCGAAATGTACATCTTAAAAAAAAAAAAAAATCCCTCTGTCTTCTATTGCCCGTACCTGGTAAGGATGCTTCTGTGACAATGCTGAAGAATCGTTTCTTTTTAAGATCCGTCTTTTGTGGGTGAATTAAACAATCTTAGGCTTCTTTCAAAGAACTTCATTCCGGTGTCAGGTTTCCTACACTTATTTTTATGCGGTCGTTAGACCTTAACTCATTCTGGGCGGGTGCTAAATACACTGACGGAAAAAAATCGCAACACCAGGAAGGAGTTGTGCGACGTAAACGAAAGTTGGTAGGCCTGTTTCTACATCTGGAAGATGATTACTCAAATTTCGCGCCAGGTGCTTAAGAATGGAGCTGATAGCGCCACTTTGAGGATACACGCTCTAAAGGTCGTGACCGTTAGTTATCTTTGAGACTGGACATGGTTAGTTGATGTTAGTCAGAGTGTCTTTAAGGCGCCCAAGTCGCCATTATCAGCACCTCACTGAGTTCGAACGAGGTCGTGTAACAGTCTACAAGAAGATGAATGTTGCTTTCTCCGACATTGCAGAAAGATTTGGCAGGAATATAGCCAATGTACATGACTAGTCACATGATGTTGAGTGAATCAGATTTTTTATATTTATTTCATTTCATACTCTTAGTAGCATAATCATCTAATATTTAAACGATCTGCTAGACATACACACTTTACAGTTGAGCTTGTAACCTCATTTCTGCTACGTTTTAGGGGAATTACCTGATGTTTATCCAAAGTTAAAGGAATCAGATGTTCAGCATTGCCAGTGGAAATACGGTCCTAGTCATTCTACGAGGGGCTATCAGTACGTACTTAAAACATTTTTTTCATGAAAGCAGGTTGGTTTTATTCAGAATTCCAAGACACCATATTATTCCACACTCTTTTGGCCCGCATCTCGTGGTCGTGCGGTAGCGTTCTCGCTTCCCACGCCCGGGTTCCCGGGTTAGATTCCCGGCGGGGTCAGGGATTTTCTCTGCCTCGTGATGGCTGGGTGTTGTGTGCTGTCCTTACGTTAGTTAGGTTTAAGTAGTTCTAAGTTCTAGGGGATTTATGACCACAGCAGTTGAGTCCCATAGTGCTCAGAGCCATTTCAACCAACTCTTTTGGCTACAAAATCCTATTTTTCACTATAACCTCCGTTCAATGAGACGCAGCTGAGCCATGCGTGGCTCGTGTTCATACCATCTCTTATTTAGCACCCTGTTTTTACCGTACTGCCGCCTCGTTATGTTACTTTTCAATTACTGGTGTCCCTTCTAACATTCTGCGTGGTGTCTGTTTGTTCTATGTCGTGTCTCCCTACCACATTCGCGCAACGACGCTGTAAGCGTGTTTTTTAGGGAATTGACTAGTTTGAACCTGGGACCTGTTGCTGGTAAGGAGACGACAGACCACACATGACATGTAGAATTCAGAAGAGTTCAGTGATACTAGCGATGATATAACCAAATACTTAATGATTTCAGCGTCAGCTCCACTGCACTCCCTGTAAATGAATCTTAATACTAACTAAATTTAGTGGAAGGGGTTCAAGGCTATCCTATTTTTAGTTAGCTGGTAAAATGACGTCGAAAAAGCAGTTACGTTTACCATTGGAAATTTTATTCTACTCACAAAACATCGTTTATAAATTGCACTATTGATAAAAGGAAATGTTTTAATACAGGATGATAAAAACCAACTGCGTTCAACAAAAATGTGAACGAATATTCCCTGAGTGGGTTTCCAAGTTCTTCAATGGGTCAAAGGATGATCTATGCCATATCACATCTATAATATCGGTTTAAATTAGGTTTCACAAGAGAGAAAACTATCAAAATGGTCTACAGTGACCCTCAATTATCTTTAATTACTTATCTAACTTGTCGTAAATTACAGTGGCTGATGTGGCTTCTCAATAACTATATAACAGAAAAATCATCGCGTTTCAGATTTTTACTTCAAGTGGCAAATGTGAACACCATGAGCTTTAATTGACGATCGACACTAGTATTACGTAAAAAAGGGGGTGTAACAGATGAGACTTCTGCAGGAATATAGCCAATGTACATGACTAGGGGCAGTGGTGGTCACGAGAGTGAACGGTCGCAAGATGACCAGGCTCCGAACGCCTACGAGCCATTGGCGAGAGAGAACAACAATGTGTTCGGCATATGGCTCTGGCACATGTATCTGCAGCAGCGGTTGAAGCATCAGTTGACACCACACTGACACAACGAAAAGTTTCAAAACGGTTACTTCAAGGAGAGCTCCGAGCCAAATGCCGTGTAGCGTGCTTTCCACTGACCCCAAAACACCGTCATTTGCGCGTCAAGCGAGAGCTCATTGAAGGGCAGAGTGGAGATCTGTTCTGTTTTCTGGTGAAAGATGGTTTTGCCTCGGTGCCAGTGATGGCTGTGTGTTGGTTAGCAGCAGGACTGTTGAGTGTCTGCAACCAACCTACACACGCTGCACTTACACCTCTAGTTATGGTCGGGGATGCCATTTCATATGACAGGACGAGCACTCTCGTACTGATCCCACGAATTCTCACTACAAATCTGTACGGCATCCGGTGTGCTGTCATTCAAGAACAGAATTTTAGAGGTTTTTTTTCTAATAGCATAATGCTCACCCACATACCCCTGTTATAGCCCAACATGTTCTACAGAGTGTCTATACGTGGCCTTGGCCTGCTCCATCACCAGATCTGTCTCCAATCGAGGACTTTTGGGAAACCATCGGGCGACAGCATTAAACAAACAGCATTAACCATCCCTGTATTGACGGACCAAGGGCAACAGGCATGGAACACTATCCAAAAAATTGACGTCCGTCACCTGCACAATACAATGCATGCACGTTTGCATGCTTACATTCAACGTTCTGACGTTTATACCAGTTATTAACGTACCAGCTTTTCAGATCTACAACGGCTTATCTCCCATGTACATTAACTTGTAATGTTAATCACTTAAATATGTTACATAGACGAATGTATTCCCGAAATTTCATTACTTACATTAATTATTTTTTGGTCTTGTGATTTTTTCCGTCTGTGTATTTATCCTAATAGATCCTCAAACGTGAAGTCAAACAATAATGTTTCTCTATTGCTGTCTTTTAGGAACTAGATTCTTCCCTTTGAGAATAAAATAGCGACTGTATATCTTTGTTGCCAGTGGGTTCTACAATATTTTAAACAGTACTACTAAACAATGTAGGAGCAACACTTGATAGCCAATTGGGAGAGTATCAGAGTTCGATTTAGAAAGGGCAGATCTTGCCCAGAACAGATTTCCAACCTAAAGTCCATAATTCGTCACAGACTTACAAACTCCAAAGATATAATTGTAACATTTATAGATTTTAAAAAGGGATTTGACTCAGTTGATAGGGAAACACTAGATAAAATGAGCAGAGAATTTGGCATCAAATCTAAATTAGCAAACCTTATTCGTGAAATGCTCACAGACCCCAAATCAAAAGTAAAGTTTCAGGGTGAAATATCAAAGGCATTCAACATAAAAACAGGTGTCAGGCAAGACGATGGCCTGTCTCCACTCCAACTTCGTACTAGAGAAAATTGTTGTGGCGTAACAAGACAGCCACGCCACTCGGAAGTAGCCGAAAGGCACGCGTTAACACACGCAGGCTAGTAGATAGGTCTGAAACAGGATACGTAATGAATGCTATAAAGAAAAGTACGTAGCTCCTGGAATACTTAACTTTAATCCATCCTTGTGGTACATCGCTCTTGACGATACAAGTGACTCTTTAGATACAAGCTATGTAATGCTAATGGCGCCTTGCTAGGTCTTAGCCATTGACTTAGCTGAAGGCTATTCTAACTATCGGCTCTGCAAATGAGCGAGGCTTCTTCAGTGTGCATCGCTAGCTACGTCGTCCGTACAACTGGGGCGAGTGCTAGTACGTCTCTCGAGACCTGCCGTGTGGTGGCGCTCGGTCTGCGATCACTGACAGTGGCGACACGCGCGTCCGACATGTACTAATGGACCGCGGCCGATTTAAAGCTACCACCTAGCAAGTGTGGTGTCTGGCGGTGACACCACAAAAATACTAAGAGAATGGAAACAAAAACTAAAAGAAGAGAAGCTATATCCAATCAGACTGGGAACTAAAACCAATGATACTGAAATTCACTGTTTAGCATTTGCGGATGATTTTGCCATTCTTTCTGAAAACCTAACAAACGCTAAAATACAAATCAATCTCTTAGAAGAAATAGCCAACAAAGCAGGTTTAAGAATATCTGTAGAAAAAAAGATATTGGCCACATAAAGAGGGTAAATAAATTTAAATGTTTGGGAGAAATTGTTCAAGAAAATGGCTTGGAAAAATTCGCTATAGAAGAAAGAGTACATAAAATGTAAAGAGCTTATGGAATAACTAGGAATGTCTACAACAAAAGGTATCTGTCTAAAAATTTGAAGATACAGCGCTACAACACAGTAGTAAAACCAGAATGCCTTTATGCAAGTGAATGTTTAGTAGTGAACTACAAATTACACAAACTTTAAGTCCTAGAAAGAAAAATTATTCGTAAAATACTTGGACCAGCAAAAAATACAGAGGCAGGGAAATTAAGAAGCAATGAAGAAGTTTATCGCAACATAGAAAACATAAATGAAACACTACGAAAGAGGCGACTGCTATAATTTGGACACTTACACGGACTGAACAGCAACAGGTTAACCAAACAGATTTTTAAATATTTTTTGGACAAGAAGTCAACAATAGCCTGGTTGGGTTTATATCGATAGTAGATCGGTGGTCATAACGTTCTGGCTGATCAGTGTACTTCTTACGTACTATCGTCATTGTGCAAAATGAGTGCAGTTAAACACTTGAAAACCTACTGCTTCCAGAGCGAATGGGATGAACAGTTTTTTGCAACAGTGCGTAAAGACAGGTGTAGAGGTTTGATATGTAATGCTACTTCAGTTATACCTAAAAAGAGAAATACTGAACGCTATTTTAGAACAGTTTATACAGACTTCGAATCAGAAGCAGTTGTTGGTAGTGATTTGAGGAAGAAGAAACTTTCTAATGTTAAAAGTAAATTATAATCGCAGCTGTTGTTTTTTGTAAAGGCTGGACAAAAAACGTCTATCAACAAACATAGCATCATTTAGTGTATATAAAGTACTGACGAAACATACAAAACCATTTGACGAGAGCACGGTTGTTAGGGAGTGCTTTCTGGCAGCTAGTGAGCCCTTGTTTTCCACACTCAAAAACAAGTGAGAGATAATCTCTGCCATCAGAGGCATGCCTCTGTCATGACCTACTATGACAAGAGAAGTCTAATTATGGCAGACAATACATAAGGTCAACTGACAAGATATTTGAAATGCTGCTTCTGTGTCTCACTGCAGTTAAACGAATCATTAGATGGAGTCGCTTCACAAGTTATGACGTTTTTAAGAATGGTATTTTCGTATTTCAGTCTAAAAGAAGACTTGCTTACGTTTTCGACATTAAAAGACACTACACGAGAAGAAGGCTTTTACAATTCATCCAAATCCTTCATTTCTGAATGTTGTTGTTGTTGTGGTCTTCAGTCCTGAGACTGGTTTGATGCAGCTCTACATGCTACTCTATCCTATGCAAGCTTCTTCATCTCCCAGTACCTACTGAAACCTGCATACTTCTGAATCTGCTTAGTGTATTCATCTCTTGGTCTCCCTCTACGATTTTTACCCTCCACGCTGCCCTCCAATGCTAAATTTGTGATCCCTTGATGCCTCAAAACATGTCCTACCAACCGATCCCTTCTTCTAGTCAAGTTGTGCCACAAACTTCTCTTCTCCCCAATCCTATTCAATACCTCCTCATTAGTTACGTGATCTACCCACCTTATCTTCAGCATTCTTCTGTAGCACCACATTTCGAAAGCTTCTATTCTCTTCTTGTCCAAACTGGTTATCGTCCATGTTTCACTTCCATACATGGCTACACTGCATACAAATACTTTCAGAAACGACTTCCTGACACTTAAATCTATACTCGACGTTAACAAATTTCTCTTCTTCAGAAACGATTTCCTTGCCATTGCCAGTCTACATTTTATATCCTCTCTACTTCGACCATCATCAGTTATTTTACTCCCTAAATAGCAAAACTCCTTTACTACTTTAAGTGTCTCATTTCCTAATCTAATCCCCTCAGCATCACCCGATTTAATTTGACTACATTCCATTATCCTCGTTTTGCTTTTGTTGATGTTCATCTTATATCCTCCTTTCAAGACACTGTCCATTCCGTTCAACTGCTCTTCCAAGTCCTTTGCTGTCTCTGACAGAATTACAATGTCATCGGCGAACCTCAAAGTTTTTATTTCTTCTCCATGGATTTTAATACCTACTCCGAATTTTTCTTTTGTTTCCTTTACTGCTTGCTCAATATACAGATTGAATAATATCGGGGAGAGGCTACAACCCTGTCTCACTCCTTTCCCAACCACTGCTTCCCTTTCATGCCCCTCGACTCTTATAACTGCCATCTGGTTTCCGTACAAATTGTAAATAGCCTTTCGCTCCCTGTATTTTACCCCTGCCACCTTCAAAATTTGAAAGAGAGTATTCCAGTTAACGTTGTCAAAAGCTTTCTCTAAGTCTACAAATGCTAGAAACGTAGGTTTGCCTGTTCTTAATCTAGCTTCTAAGATAAGTCGTAAGGTTAGTATTGCCTCACGTGTTCCAACATTTCTACGGAATCCAAACTGATCTTCCCCGAGGTCCGCTTCTACCAGTTTTTCCATTCGTCTGTAAAGAATTCGCGTTAGTATTTTGCAGCTGTGACTTATTAAACTGATAGTTCGGTAATTTTCACATCTGTCAACACTGCTTTCTTTGGTATTGGAATTATTATATTCTTCTTGAAGTCTGTGGGTATTTCGCCTGTCTCATACATCTTGCTCACCAGATGGTAGAGTTTTGTCATGACTGGCGCTCCCAAGGCCATCGGTAGTTCTAATGGAATGTTGTCTACTCCCGGGGCCTTGTTTCGACTCAGGTCTTTCAGTGCTCTGTCAAACTCTTCACGCAGTATCTTATCTCCCATTTCATCTTCATCTACATCCTCTTCCATTTCCATAATACTGTCCTCAAGTACATCGCCCTTGTATAAACCCTCTATATACTCCTTCCACCTTTCTGCCTTCCCTTCTTTGCTTAGAACTGGGTTTCCATCAGAGCTCTTGATATTCATACAAGTCGTTCTCTTCTCTCCAAAGGTCTCTTTAATTTTCCTGTAGGGAGTATCTTACCCCTAGTGAGACAAGCTTCTACATCCTTACATTTGTCCTCTAGCCATCCCTGCTTAGCCATTTTGCACTTTCTGTCGATCTCATTTTTGAGACGTTTGTATTCCCTTTTGCCTGCTTCATTTACTGCATTTTTATATTTTCTCCTTTCATCAATTAAATTCAATATTTCTTCTGTTACCCAAGGATTTCTATTAGCCCTCGTCTTTTTACCTACTTGATCCTCTGCTGCCTTCACTACTTCATCCCTCAGAGCTACCCATTCTTCTTCTACTGTATTTCTTTCCCCCATTGCTGTCAATTGTTCCCTTATGCTCTCCCTGAAACTCTGTACAACCTCTGGTTCTTTCAGTTTATCAGGTCCCATCTCCTTAAATTCCCACCTTTTTGTAGTTTCTTCAGTTTCAATCTACAGTTCATAACCAATAGATTGTGGTCAGAATCCACATCTGCCCCTGGAAATGTCTTACAATTTATAACCTGGTTCCTAAATCTCTGTCTTACCATTATATAATCTATCTGATACCTTTTAGTATCTCCAGGATTCTTACAGGTATACAACCTTCTTTTATGATTCTTGAACTAAGTGTTAGCTATGATTAAGTTATGCTCTGTGCAAAATTCTACAAGGCGGCTTCCTCTTTCATTTCTTCCCCCCAATCCATATTCACCTACTATGTTTCCTTCTCTCCCTTTTCCTACTGACGAATTCCAGTCACCCATGACTATTAAATTTTCGTCTCCCTTCACTGCCTGAATAATTTCTTTTATCTCGTCATACATTTCATCAATTTCTTCATCATCTGCAGAGCTAGTTGGCATATAAACTTGTACTACTGTAGTAGGCATGGGCTTTGTGTCTATCTTGGCCACAATAATTCGTTCACTATGCTGTTTGTAGTAGCTAACCCGCACTCCTATTTTTTTTTATTCATTATTAAACCTACTCCTGCATTACCCCTATTTGATTTTGTATTTATAACCCTGTAATCACCTGACCAAAAGTCTTGTTCCTCCTGCCACCGAACTTCACTAATTCCCACTATATCTAACTTCAACCTATCCATTTCCCTTTTTAAATTTTCTAACCTACCTGCCCGATTAAGGGATCTGACATTCCACGCTCCGATCCGTAGAATGCCAGTTTTCTATCTCCTGATAACGACGTCCTCTTGAGTAGTCCCCGCCCGGAGATCCGAATGGGGGACTATTTTACCTCCAGAATATTTTAAATATTTTACCCAAGAGGACGCCATCATCATTTAATCATACAGTAAAGCTGCATGTCCTCGGGAAAAATTACGGCTGTAGTTTCCCCTTGCTTTCAGCCGTTCGCAGTACCAGCACAGCAAGGCCGTTTTGGTTAATGTTACAAGGCCAGATCAGTCAATCATCCAGACTGTTGCCCCTGCAACTACTGAAAAGGCTGCTGCCCCTCTTCAGGGACCACATGTTTGTCTGGCCTCTCAACAGATACCCATCCGTTGTGGTTGCACCTACGGTACGGCCATCTGTATCGCTGAGGCACGCAAGCCTCCCCACCAACGGCAAGGTCCATGGTTCATGGGGGAAGCATTTCTGAATACGATTTGCCAATTCAGAAACTTCCGTCTATTACTAGTGATGGATTACCTTCGATGATAGGCAAACATAAGGGATTTTTTATCTTGTGCCCGAACGATGAATCTTGAAGGGGTGCATGTGGTCTGTAACCAGTGTACGTTACTCCTTGAAAATGGCACGTGCTATGAGTATTGTCACAAAAATTGTGAATCCAGTTAGTTCACAGTCACTACAGAAAAGGAAGTTGAGCGCTCTATTAGAAGAACTGAACAGCCAGTATAGAGAGACCTGCCATTGCGTACTGAAGTTCGGTGGCTGAGTGTAGGTATGGTTCTCAAGAGATTTAGAGAACTTCTGCCAGCGGAAAAAAAAATTTTGGGCCTGAAAGAGAGGAAGATTACCCACAACTGTATAATCCGAGCTGCTTGTTGGACCTAGCATTTTTAACCGATCCGATAGTTAAGCTAAATGAGTTAAACAGAGAGCTTCAAGGAAACAACCAAACTGCTATAACTCTTTGCCTTTTATAAAGCGTTTCGTGCAAAAACTTGACGTTTGGATAGCACAGCTACAGACATTAAATGTGGAAGACTTTCCAGGAATACAGTCATAATATCGGATAAGCGAAAATCATTGGATTAAGAAGCTGCAAAGAAATGCATAGTGTTACACAACATCTAAAACGTAGACGAAAATTATTAGCGTCTAACACAGAAAAACAATGATGTGCTAGCAGATGGAGTTACACTATGTAAGCGAGAAATCATCCGAAAAATCACCACCAGTGACAATGCTTTACCAAAATAAAGTGAAACACGTCTGGTGAAAAAATAATGCATTTTTATAGTTGCAACGACGAATCAAAAATACCCTCATGAATTATAAAGCAACTGCGCACACGTTGGCAACACAAATGGAGAATTTAATGCAAATAAAATACACGGCCAGCCCTTCAGCACTGAAGGAGGAATCTTAAAACATTTTTCGGATGTCAAGGCAATGGAACCTGTATACGTTTCAAAGCTCAGTCTATCCAAAAAGGGATTTGGAAGATATTTCAAGTAAAATAATTACTCTTTTCTCCTGTAGCGAAACTGAACCTGAAGAGAAAATAATTCGGTTTCAAAATGATTTTGTTAAAGTCAGACTACAACGAATATAACTTTTGGAAAATAGTGAATGTAAAATCTTGCTCTAACATTTTAAAAACGGCATCATACGTTTTACCACTCTTTGGATCAACTTATCTATGTGAGCCAGCGTTTCCAACGACGAACATTGTGAAATCTAAATGTAGAAATAAACTGACTGATTCTCATCTTTCACAGTGCGTAGGGTTGGCACTGACAAATTATTCACCAGATATAATAAACTTGCCAATGTTATGCAAAGCCAAGTATCTCACTAAACTATTTTCACCATTTGTGATGGTGTATAATTTTGTTTCAGGCATTGTAATATCTTGACAATGTTTTTTTGTCTAATTCCAATGGCTAAATTTGAGATTTGATTGTGCTGTTGCTTTTTGCTTAAACCTTTATGAATTTTTAACCCTGGCAATGCCAAGGAGATAGGGGAGAGGGGGAGAGAGAGTGGTACTTCTATGCCGACGTTTTGCAAATTCTGTAATCAGTTTGATACTTCATATTTTAAAATTCTGAAAAAGATGTTTATTGTATTCAGTCTTCTATCAGAGGTTATAAAAGTTTTAAGTTTTTCAGCTAACTCAAAATTTAAATCTTAGTACTTTTCACAGCGAATGTAATTTTTCGTTGTCGCAGGTTGAGGACGCTCCTTAAAAATCAGTCTCACTTTAAAGAATATGTTGCGAGTGAAGTTCAACAGAAAATAAAGAAATTTGTATTTTTAAAATTTTTTTGTTGTGGTCAAAAAGTAACCTTGCTCTTAGCTGTTCATGTTATCGAAAGTTGTTGGTACAGCTAAGAGTGCGCCAAAAGTTATTTTCAGGATCTGGGCCTACTTACGTGTCAGCATCTCGCATGTTAATATAAGACAACAAAAATTAACTAATTCTGTCTTTTTTTTATTTTTTAGGGTGGGCGTGAAGTATCTTCTCCCCTCATTCTGCTCCCTTGGTAACACACGTTACTGAAAACTGAATATTGCTAGGATTAAGTCAGTAGATCTCTACGTGGACTAAATTTCACGCGGTAGATCTCTAACCTAAAAAGGCTGAGCATCCCTAATTTAATATTCTTTGATTCCCTGCTCTGTGTATAGTGATCTCTTATCTATAGTAGATCCAATTTTTTGCCTGTATCTTGTATATGCAAAATTTCGAAATCCTCATTCATTCCCAACATCGCGTTGCCAGTTTCACGAATATGCGTAGCTACCGCTGACTTGTAGAAATTGCTAAGCCGAAAAGTGTCTCTTTGTTCTTCCCACTTTAACTTGAAAGACCTACTAGTTTGGCCGCATAAATCGCGTTACAGTTGTTACATTGAATTATGTAGATACCAGTCCTCTCACAGCTGTCGACTTCATGTTGTAAATTGAAATTTGCTTAAATGCCAACGGATTCTTCATTTGAAATGTGTCGTCAACTTTAAACGATTTGAAAATATTAGCCGCTCTCTCTATAACAGATTACCAAATGAAACCAATCTTACATTTTCGTCAGTTGTAGGCGACGTGTTTTAATCTGCCGTTATTATTCTTTTTAGTAATGAAATGAAATACTTAAGTTCAACATTATTTAAATGCAAAGTAGTTTCCAAGAGTACCAACTAAAGGGATAAATGGATGTTACGTCGTAGCTTTTTTCGGTCTGTGAAAGCTACTAGACGACATCGTCAGCTCATTTTTCTCGCTTGCTGCACTTATTCCTCGCTCTTGTAGCTAATATACGGTTATTGATTTGATGTCTGGCATTTTAATTGAGATTGCAGAAAAAGTTTTATTTATCTGTGCTGCTTAAAGAAACTATTGAAAATACAACAAATTCTATTTTAAACAGTGAGCGTCCGTTAACTAAAGATAACACTACGCCAAGTCGGCGCTAATTTCATCCTACGAAAGGATTACTTCTCAAAGTTGAAACTACGGAGAGAGAGAGAAATATTAACTCACTGTTTATTAAATGAAAATTCATTAAGAAGTGATTTTCAACTAAATAGTGTTTGAGAGTTTAAATAATGATTTTGATCAGAATTTTATAGTGTGAACAATAGTTATGAACCGCAAATATATTAACAGTGACAGTCGTGTGTTAACTCTAAAGCTCAGTACGACGCCGTTAATAAAATCTCTGGTCAAATTTTACGCGAGCTAGCAGGAACTTTTTCTGACAGTTAATTAAATCAAAATGAGCCTTGTCTGTTATGAAAGACTAAAAAGTTTAACATCTAATGTTACTTAACTGAATCTTAACGCGGGCCATCTTAAATAATCGACGCAGTCCATTTCATAGCGTGCGAATAAATAGTGCATTAGTAACGTTTCACACGCAGTGCATATTAAATCCTATTGAAACAATGTATAACAACGAACTGCGTCTCTTGGGGCCAGGTTGTGATCTTGTCAACGTCTAAAAATGGGCACAGTAAACATTTACAAAATAGCATCGTCGTTACAAAGTAAAACAATGGTAAGATCTTTTCTATCGAAGCGATGCATCAAGATCGCTGCATCCGGCGATACCATTACTAGGGAAAGAACCACGAAAATCCCAAGAAATAAATTACAAGGTTTACAACCAAGTACGAAAAGACAAGACGGAACTGGCTTCACGAAATAGGGAACTGTCATACTCTTACTATCCCGCGCGACATTCTCCTTTGTATTCGTACGTTGTTTGTTAATTTATTCACAGCGTTTTCGTTGTAGTCGCTACCTCTGGCTAGCTGGTTTGTGATGTTTGTCTCAATCGTTCCGTTTCGCTCATTCATCGGGACTTTAAGCGCTCTATCTATTGGGCAGTGAAAGCCAGAAAGAATTTGGCTATTCGGATGACAAGAATTACTGTGTATCAACATACTGTAGTCGGGGTCCTAAATATTTTGATACATGCCGGCCATCTTGTTTCATAATGTTAAGATCAAGAAACTGCAGTTCACATTTTTTCTCCTTTTCTACAGTGCATTCAGTTATTTTCATCTAACGAACTAAATTTATTTACAATTTCGTTAACTTCTTTTTTCGCTCGATAGATCAGAAGCAGCGTCGTCTTTTAGGTCAAGACTTCATCCACGCTGTATTGCTGTGTGTAATGAGGATTCTTTTTTTTTTTTTTTTTCAAGATGATGAGTGAGAACCATAACAGAGATTTCTGCGTTGACCACTTCCGAGGAGCGACTTTCTCCTTCGTTCCAGCCTATCTGTGTGGAAGTGGGTTTCTTTTGCCTGGCCTGCTGGTTTCCTCGCACTAATTGCCTGGTCTCGCCTTTCTTTCCGCCTCCATTCTCCGCCCGCCTTGCGGATCGCTGATTCAGCGCGCTCTGATAAACTCCTGGATGTTGGTTTCTTTCCGGGAGCCACGCTCGGCGCTCATACACGACTGCGTTTCATCCTGGACTCCCAAGTGAAACGGTTGAAACCTGTCTGATCCAAGACAGCGTAGAATCTCAGGCGTCACTCAGCGTTCCGACACGATTTAATGTGTTAACGGTTTCAGGCTGAGAAACTGAGTCTCGCGTTTTCGTTGTATGTAATGATATTGAAAACAAAAGACTTCACTAATACAGGTGCTTTTTTTTCAGAAATAGAACCGCTAAAGACGAGGGCAATTTTAGAAGTAAAGAACATCTGTTTCTCCGGAAATTTCAATTAACATGATGAGAGAAAACTTATTTGACAACATATTTTGATACCTTAACTGTCCATTAAGTTATAATTCCTTTGTTTCTTGTCGTTATATCATCAAATATAATTTTTTATCCTACGGACCAGGTGTGGTAAGTTTTGAGAAAGTGACCGGCAACAGCCTCCCATCGCATATACGTATACCGATACTCTCTTTCCAACACGATGATGTCGTCATGAAAGCACTACCTTTGTTTCTCGCTGGCATTATACAGATTTTCATGGAAAAGGTGTAGATGTCTGTTCAGGAAGTGAATCTTGAGACTCATCTAACAGACTAACTTCTTGCATGTTCCAGCGTGTTGGGTACAGCACAAATACATTGTGGGTGCTTGTTTTGCTTAAGCATTTAGTAACCACCCCTGTGATTCAAAGTTGAAACCGTATATACTTCAGACATTCTGCATTTTTCGGTAAGACTTTCATTAAGCACCCTCGTCGTTATACAATCGCTTCGATGACGGGGAGATGCTCTGGTTCCAGATCGAATCTTCCGGCGGATCAACGACGAGGGTTTGTGTGCCGAAAGCTCTGGATGTTGATTTTAAGCGGTTTTCCATATCGCAATAGGTGAATCCCTGGCCGGCACCCAAGTCAAGTCCCACCTCCGTTAAATGATTCAGAAAAAAAGACCATACGCAGACTATTACTGTATTTTTAAGACTAACTTAAAGCGTAGAGTTTGTGATATATTTCGAATCCACGAGGTCCTTGCGCAACAGTTTTGTTCCCCACAATTCAAATATTTTCTTGCAACTCAGCATGATTTTGACCAATGTGAATACCTGACTTTACTATCTCATGCATTACTTGTATTATTATATATTGTATTTAGTATTCGGAATTAAACTCACTGAAATGTACTTTTAAGATTTAGTGCGTTAAGTACAATAAAATGCTGTTTCTACTGCTTTTAAGCACGCTTAAGCGACTGTCTTTAAAGAAGCAATTTTCTTTGTTGATGTGTTGAAAGTTGTGTTTGTGTTTGAAACGAAGCCTCAACTGCACTCATAGTTAGTGAGACGTAAGTCCTGATAAGTTCAAGATACGCAGAATAAAATACACTCTAAAAGAAATTTTAAAAAATGGTGCACCACGAAGAAATTATCCGAATGGGAGCGAAACTGGTATACGTGTTGCACAAGTTGTAAGTGAGCTGCTTCTGTTTTGGCAGCGCTGTGTAGCGCTTTGCATTGGATCTCTGACTGCACCTTATAAGAGACTCTGTGGCTGGTCGGACTCGTTGTTGGAAGTTAAATGTGAGAACTTAGCATTGATGGAGTGTGGAGGTCTGAAGTGTTAACGTAGGCTAACGATCTGTACATGTTCGACTTGGAGACTGAATATTATTCATGATTATATACCTTTGTACCAGATGTCAATGACGATTTATATTTGTGTTTAAACTGGATGTCACATTATTAAGGTAAAATATACATTATTTGGTTTGCAACAAAATCTTTCCTTTGCTAACCACATGCCTATTAGCAGTTAGTGGCTTTAGTAGTTAGAATCCTTTATTAACTGGCAGTATTGACGCTCGCTGTATTGCACTAGTTCCCGTAATGAAGATTTTTGTGAGGTAAATGCTTAATGAAATGTATAGGTTATTGTCAAGATCTCTTTTTAGTCCGGGCCATTCTTTTGAATTAATTATTTGAAGTCAAGTTATCTTCTTTTGAGCAGTCTGACTGCGTTGCTCTAGAATATTGTGGGTCAGTGTTTACATGATAAGAAAAAGTAAAGAGAAAGTAGGCTCAGTATGTTCAGTTTTACTCAGATGATTCAGAATCAAATAACGTAGAAGTTTCATCTTCTCATTCATTCTGCAATTTACGTACAGACACACTCATTTATATAAAGAAGTTTCAAAGTACAGACAAACAAATGATTACAAGTTCAGAAAAATTGGATGACTCAAGAGTTTGACAAAGTGAACAAGTCAATACGCACTGGTTCATTTCCGGCCTTATGCAAGCAGTTACTGAGATTGACATTGATCAGAAGAGTTGTTGGATGTCGTCCCGAGGCATATCATGACGAAATTCTGTCAAATTGGTTCATTAGATCGTCAAAATCCTGAGAGGGTTGGAGGGCTCTGCACAGTTGGGGAAAGATCCGTTGAACTTGCTGCCCGAGGTAGGGTATGGGAAACACGAAGATGAGCAGTAGAAACTCTGGCCGTGTGCGGACGGTTTATCTTGATGAAATGTAAGTCCAGAAAGGCTTGCCATGAAGGACAACAGCCGTGCGGGATTAGCCGAGCGGTCTGAGGCGCTGCAGTCATGACGGAGCGAGGTGGCGCTGTGGTTAGCACACTGGACTCGCATTCGGGAGGACGACGGTTCAATCCCGTCTCCAGCCATCCTGATTTAGGTTTTCCGTGATTTCCCTAAATCGTTTCAGGCAAATGCCGGGATGGTTCCTTTGAAAGGGCACGGCCGATTTCCTTCCCCATCCTTCCCTAACCCGAGCTTGCGCTCCGTCTCTAATGACCTCGTTGTCGACGGGACGTTAAACAACACTAACCTAACACTAACCGCTGCAGTCATGGACTGTGCGGCTGGTCCAGGCGGAGGTTCGAGTCCTCCCTCGGGCATGGGTGTGTGTGTTTGTACTTAGGATAATTTACTTTAAGTAGTGTGTAAGCTTAGGGAGTGATGACTTTAAAGTCCTATAGGATTTCACACACATTTGAACATTTTTTGAAGGAGAACAAAACGGGGCGTAGAATTTCCTACACGTGTCACTGTGCTGTAAGGGTGCCCATATGACAACCAAGGAGGTCCTGCTATGAAATGAAACGGCACCCCTTACCATCACTCTTTGCTGTCGGGCCGTATGGCGGGCGACAGTCAGGTTGGTACCGCATCGCTGTCCGAGGTGTCTCCAGACACGTCTTTGACCTGTAGTCTCTTTGACTGGAGTAGAATTGTCTTTCGTGACGAGCCCCGCTTTGAACTGAGTCTTGATGACCGGCGAATATGTGACCGGGGATGCCCCAGACGGCGATTGTATATCAACCAAAAAAATGTGTGTGAAATCTTATGGGACTTAACTGCTAAGGTCATCAGTCCCTAAGCTTACACACTACTTAACCTAAACTATCCTAAGGACAAACACAAACATCCATGCCCGAGGGAGGACTCGAACCTCCGCCGGGACCAGATGCACAGTCCATGACTGCAGCGCCTCAGATCGCTCGGCTAATCCCGCGCGGAGTATGTCACCCGCCAAACATCTCGACAGCCAGGAGTGATGATTTGGGGTGCCATTGCATTTCATAGCAGGAACCCTTTGGATGTCATCTGTGGCACACTTGCACACACGATATTCTACATCCCGGTTTTTTTTTCCCCTTCGTGACAAGCCATTACGGGCTTCTGTTTCAGTAAAACAATGCCCACCCGCAAACGGTGAAAGTTTTTAGTGTTCATATTCATGCTTACCAAACAGTAACTTGGTCAGCAAGGTCGCCGGATCTCTCCCCAGATGACAACGCTTGGAGTATTATGTACAGGTTCCTCCAACCAGTTCGTCATTTTGAAGATCTAACGAGCCAATTGGACAGAATTTGACACTGTATCCCTCATGAGCACATCCGAGAACTCCATCAATGATTGGCAAACCAAATGACTGCTAGCATAAGGGCCACAGCTGGACCAACGCGTTACTGACTTTTTCTGTTTGTGAAGCTCTTTCTACATCCAGTTTTTCTGAAATTAAAATCATTTTTTGTCAGCACATGTACATGAAGTCTACCGATTTTCGACCCATTCGAGTAATGTCTTAGTGTTGCATCGTCTTTTTTGTCTTAGGGTGTATCTAATGACCAAGAAAATAACGTTGGCAGTGCGATCTGAATCGCGTATGGTATGTGAAACAGTCACGCGGTAGATTCTTTCATAAACTCACTCCAACAGAAAGAATTGAGTGTCTGCGTATCTTAATACCACATGTAATATATGTACGAATTACTTCGTAATTGCTACTGAATACTTCGAGCATGTGTTAGCCTTTCGCTTCCAGCGCCCCGCTGTGCAATGGGCCAGTCTTCCGAGCTGTGTGCACATAAATAGGAAACGCGGACAATTAACTAACAGAGTGATCATTTAACAAAACCTGAACTTCTCATCAAACACACTCTTATCACTGTTCAATGACGCAATGCAATCACAAATCTCGCAACAACATCCAGCGAGGCAACGTCTATAGTCTAACCTTAGTCAATTCCGGTGACCTATCAAGGATACACAGAGTTTCTATTAATTACCATTGTGCCTCAACCATGGATCAGTAGTCGTAGATTTCATTATTAGAGCGACTATGAGTTTAGAAGTTATTTTGCGTGAGGCAACCAGCATTGTATAGTCAAATGGATTCCGTATTCCAAGAACGATGAGTTTCTGGGTAAAACAAAATCTAAAAAAAGGATTTAGCAAACACTGTATTGTCCAAAGTTTAAATAAGAAAACTTTATGATCCGTTAAGGATAATGAAACCTGCGAATGCAAGGATTGGGACTCACAAGGGGAAGAAACCTCTTTAATGAAGTATGAATTTACAGATCTTTTACATTTCTGGAATTTATCGTAGCTAGAAGCAAATAAGGCAAAACGTAATGCTGTAACCAGCTTCAAGTAATTCCGATTTAGCACCCTATATATGCCTACTGCAGCGCGCGGAAACACGCTATCGAATACTCAAATGCGCAATGATACCAATAGATATTGCCAGCTAACTTCACACACGGAACTACGTCAGATTCCGTCTTGGCCCCGAGTAGCCTCCAATGCAACTCTTCAACTCCTAATGGAACCAGACTCGACTAACACAGACATAATAAAGGTAACGGAAGGCTATCCGTCTTCGAACAAGGAAGCCACATGCCTTACAACCAGCCAACGATTGCTATTGGACGAGCGAAAACCAACTCGGCAGTCGCTGACACAGTGACTGAGCAAAGAGGTTGCGGAAGAGCTTCTAACGAGATTGAAACTGGTTACAGCAATATGTCATGTATTATAGGAAAACAAGTATCGCGATTCACAAAACAGACTAAACATATGAAAGACATCATTGAAAACGTTGTAACATATCGAACAGGCTTTAGTAATAATTTGGTTATATAGTGTGTGTGTGTGTGTGTGCGCGCGCGCGCTGACGTGTGTATTTAAAACAGGAGGTGAAAGTAGGGGATAGAAGATTGTGTTAAAGCAGACAGGAAGTTCGCAAGCGAACGTAGAAGAACGATAAGTTGCGAACTTGATTTCCCTTAGGTATAGGAGCTTATAAGTTCGGCCTCAACGTCAAACCTGCCTTTGGATGTTACTCATGGGATTCGTAAGCAGGTACCTCAGTTGAAGGCAGGAAAACATTTGTGGCCGAATTCCTGCTTAGCTGGTTAGTTACTGATGTTACATACTTATGCAATATACTTACAACAAGCAAAGTTGCTGTAAGGATTGCTTCTACTTACACCATATTTCAAGAAACTAAAAAACGTCGCCGCTGTATAATCGCCACAAAGAAAGAATATTGAGCATACGGGATGAGGTAGTCTCTAAAATAAAACAAATTAAGAATGAAAATTGTGGTAAAACTTTAAACAGTGATACAGAGAGGATCATTGAATTATTGGTTTGAAACAAATTTCTACTCGTAGCTCACGCTCTAAACTAAAACTATAGATAGAGCAATTAATGAATTAAAAATATTGTGTACATGAATCGGTTACTAAATTTGTTTCAACGGTCTGTTGGTTCGTTTGCTTCTACAGCTGTCGCATCCGGTATTCGGCACCTGGAAAATTTGGGATGTAAAGTGTTTTCCAACATACTGTTCGACCCTCTTCTCCCAGTTGCTCAGAGAGAAAAAAAAGGCTCATACTAACGTGGATTTCTCCCAGGGAAATCAACAGCAGATCAGATCGTCAGGCTAAAGTAAACTCTAGAAAGGCAATTGAATTTGTGATTGGCACGAATCACCTTTTCATTGACTACAAATTAGCATATGATAGCATGCACAGTGACCAGCTGTTCCGTGTCTTGACTGAACTAGGAACTCCTGGAAAATTATTAAGGGTTTTTAGAATCACAGTGGAGAAGAACAGGGTATTATAACGGTAGAAATAATGTCTGATACAATAGACATACAAATGGAATAAGGGAAGAAGTCACACTGGCGTGTCTCCATTTTAATTCCTCCTTGGGAGGGGTCACGGGGGACACAGAACTGCAGAGCGCACAAACGATGTTCTGTGAAATAGCGCAAATACTCTCTTATGGCGATGGCATAATCGAAAGAACTCGGAAGACAATGGAGGAGACATTCATCGCACCTCAGCAGACCGGTAGGAATATGGGGCTCCGTATGAACCAACAGAAAGCAAACTGTATGTCTGACAGGAAAACACGGTAGCAGAACACGCCACTCTCAGTAACATACAGGGTGTTTCAAAAATGACCGGTATATTTGAAACGGCAATAAAAACTAAACGAGCAGCGATAGAAATACACAGTTTGTTGCAATATGCTTGGGACAACAGTACATTTTCAAGCGGACAAACTTTCGAAATTACAGTAGTTACAATTTTCAACAACAGATGGCGCTGCAAGTGATGTGAAAGATATAGAAGACAACGCAGTCTGTGGGTGCGCCATTCTGTACGTCGTCTTTCTGCTGTAAGCGTGTGCTGTTCACAACGTGCAAGTGTGCTGTAGACAACATGGTTTATTCCTTAGAACAGAGGATTTTTCTGGTGTTGGAATTCCACCGCCTAGAACACAGTGTTGTTGCAACAAGACAAAGTTTTCAACGGAGGTTTAATGTAACCAAAGGACCGAAAAGCGATACAATAAAGGATCTGTTTGAAAAATTTCAACGGACTGGGAACGTGACGGATGAACATGCTGGAAAGGTAGGGCGACCGCGTACGGCAACCACAGAGGGAAACGCGCAGCTAGTGCAGCAGGTGATCCAACAGCGGCCTCGGGTTTCCGTTCGCCGTGTTGCAGCTGCGGTCCAAATGACGCCAACGTCCACGTATCGTCTCATGCGCCAGAGTTTACACCTCTATCCATACAAAATTCAAACGCGGCAACCCCTCAGCGCCGCTACCATTGCTGCACGAGAGACATTCGCTAACGATATAGTGCACAGGATTGATGACGGCGATATGCATGTGGGCAGCATTTGGTTTACTGACGAAGCTTATTTTTACCTGGACGGCTTCGTCAATAAACAGAACTGGCGCATATGGGGAACCGAAAAGCCCCATGTTGCAGTCCCATCGTCCCTGCATCCTCAAAAAGTACTGGTCTGGGCCGCCATTTCTTCCAAAGGAATCATTGGCCCATTTTTCAGATCCGAAACGATTACTGCATCACGCTATCTGGACATTCTTTGTGAATTTGTGGCGGTACAAACTGCCTTAGACGACACTGCGAACACCTCGTGGTTTATGCAAGATGGTGCCCGGCCACATCGCACGGCCGACGTCTTTAATTTCCTGAATGAATATTTCGATGATCGTGTGGTTGCTTTGGGCTATCCGAAACATACAGGAGGCGGCGTGGATTGGCCTCCCTATTCGCCAGACATGAACCCCTGTGACTTCTTTCTGTGGGGACACTTGAAAGACCAGGTGTACCGCCAGAATCCAGAAACAATTGAACAGCTGAAGCAGTACATCTCATCTGCATGTGAAGCCATTCCGCCAGACACGTTGTCAAAGGTTTCGGGTAATTTCATTCAGAGACTACGCCATATTATTGCTACGCATGGTGGATATGTGGAAAATATCGTACTATAGAGTTTCCCACACCGCAGCGCCATCTGTTGTTGATAATTGTAACTACTGTAATTTCGAAAGTTTGTCTGCCTGAAAATGTACTGTTGTCCCAAGCATATTGCAACAAACGGTGTATTTCTATCGCTGCTCGTTTAGTTTTTATTGCCGTTTCAAATATACCGGTCATTTTTGGAACACCCTGTAGGACGATCATGCTTCTGAGAGAGATGAGCGGTTTAAATATCTGGCGTCGACAGTCATCCACTGAAATGACACCTCCTATGAAATTAAACCAAAGATTAATAGGAACTAACAGAACCTATTTTACAATAAAAAAATTTCTTCAAGGCTGTTAATTTGCATCATGAAATTAACGATTTATAAAACCCTTACAGCACCTGCCTCCGAAAATTGGTCAGTAACAAGACTTGGAATGCAGGATGCCTTTTACAGAAGTTTAATGTAGAAACGAGCCGAGTTTCAAGATTCAGATTTTTTCTTTAATTCATGACTACTTTCGTGTTATCTGAACCCATTTTCAAACATCCTGTGAGACGAAAATTTAAATTACAATTTATCCAATAAACTGTTACAAAAATTGGGTGCATATTACGGGATACATAGTATATCGTGCCAGGATATCAATACCAAACAGATAAAATGGTATATTCCCTAACGGCATGAATCCGGCCGAAGTGGCCGTGCGGTTAAAGGCGCTGCAGTCTGGAACCGCGAGACCGCTACGGTCGCAGGTTCGAATCCTGCCTCGGGCATGGATGTTTGTGATGTCCTTAGGTTAGTTAGGTTTAACTAGTTCTAAGTTCTAGGGGACTAAAGACCTCAGCAGTTGAGTCCCATAGTGCTCAGAGCCATTTGAACCAAGCCTAACGGCATGAAAACCATGTTGTGACTGTAGATACACCTATATCAAAGTCGCGTTTTTCTGCGAACACTGACAAGGCGAACGTACAACTGATAGGCTACTTCGTACACTGCCACAAGGAAACCTCAGGTAGAAAGTGCCCTCTCGGCATGCCGGGAATTTATTACAATTTCCAACCGTCAAGGAGAAGAAATTAATAAAATAAAAGTACACGTCAACTACATCTCAGGTTTTTAAAATATTCCAGAAACAGCTCTTTATATTTGTTTCAAAAATGGCACGTCATATAAAAGTAATGTACACTAAACAACAGATGCGCCACGTACAGCAAATGCAAACGGAAGTCGTAGGCTATAACAATAAATAACTTGGTTCACTTTGAACCATAGTGTGGAAGGAAATGTAGTATGACGCTGAATTGAAAATGTCTAGCCACTTCCAACTCGTAAAGCACTTAACCAAAAGCAAACCTAACAGAATATATAGCTATAAAAATATTTTTTATGACAGTTCTTAGGTAACACAGAAATTAAAAGACCAGATTGTTTCTTCCAATGCATTAAATGATAGGTCCCATACTGGCGCATGATGACATGATGCTTCTCTTTAATCCATCAGTAATGTAGGGATGTCATATGCATAAAATAAATGAAGGGCTAAAGCCTAAGAACAACGGTCGTCCCTAGAAGAGGCAAAAAATGGAAACAGGTCTAGAGAAAAAACGAGGGAAGGGCTCTTGTAGAGGGAAGTGTTTCATTGAGGGGGGGGGGGGATCTTTTGGGGAGGGGATGTAGGATGCAGAGAATGTCTTTACTACGATTTGTAATTATCAAGGATAAAACAATTGGTACACTGCAGTAAACGTCAGCTACCCAAAAGTATGCTCTTATAATTTTATTCGAAAGCAGTAGAGCATTTACTATCAAAGAAGTCAACAACAGCAACGCCACATGTGCTGTATACAAACAGTCATATGCTGTAATGAAACATAACATCAACCGTTGTGAAATAAATAGTGTGGAAAGAAACCATGTTAGTAAGAAACTGAAAATCATCACCTTTCCAATTACACCATCCTCGTAAAACACTTAATCACAAACAAACGTAACATGATGTACTGTATATTATAAATTGACACTTCATTGGTACAAACAGAAGTTACGACGCTAGGTTGTGTCCTATACTGTACCGAATGCGACGGCCCATAATGCTACATGACAACAAGACGTATCTGTTTACTGTAACATTATGGTAGGGGTGTCAGATACATAAAATATATGAAGGATTGAAGCCTAAGGGCAACAGAACTGACCCAGCCTGTGAAAGAGAAAGACGGAGAAGGAGGTACAGCCATGAGCTACACAATATGAATAAAGGTTAAGCTGTTAGATGAATGTAGCCGGCCGTTGTGACTGAGCGGTTCTAGGCGCTTCAGTCCGGAACCACGTTGCTGCTACGGTTTCAGGTTCGAATCCTGCCTCGGGCATGGATGTGTGTGATGTCCTTAGGTTAGTTAGGTTTAAGTAGTTCTAAGTCTAGTGGACTGATGACCTCAGATGTTAAGTCCCACAGTGCTCAGAGCCATTTGACCCATCTACCCTTCACCAGAGCCCTTGTCTCGTTTTTTCTCTGGACTTGTTTCCATTTTATGCCTCTCCAAGGGACGACCGTTGTTCTTTTGCTATAACCCATGTATTTCATGCATCTGACATCCCTACTATACTGCTGGGTTAAATAGAAGCACCATTTCGTCATGTGCCAGGGACCTATCATTTAGTGCATTAGAAGAAACAATCTAAGCTTGTAGTTTCTGTGTTACCTGAGAACAGTCATAAAAAATATTTTTATACCTATATATCCAGCACCGACTATTACTATTACTGATTCAGTCTGCTGCAAATGTTGAGTGGAGTTTATAAAGAGATGAACATATTTATGGTATTTACTATGGTTATTATATAATAGAGAAATATCTAGAGAAATTAAGTGATTCAATAATGTCTGCTATGTCAATGGGATTACAAGGGATTTAAATGATGCGCTGGATATTTTTGTACACAACAAAAGGCAAGGGGAAAAAATTCTCAGTGACAAACAGTGAATCAGTTAATATTTTCAAATGTTGCTCCTCCTGCATATAATGGATTAGCTAATTGCACAAATATTTTCCTTTCTTCATAGACTTCACTCAGCATTTTCAAAAAAAAATGTAGTAAAAACATGACAATTTAAAAATATGCCGGCCGCTGTGGCCGAGCGGATCTAGGCGCCTCAGTCCGGAACCGCGTTGCTGCTACGGTTTCAGGTTCGAATCCCGCCTCGGGCATGGATGTGTCTGAAGTCCTTAGGTTAGTTAGGTTTAAGTAGTTCTAAGTCTAGGGGACTGATGACCTCAGATGTTTCGTCCCACAGTGCTCTTAGCCATTTGAACCATTTTTTGTTAAATGAATAGGTAAATCAGCCAGACTGAGATGGGTACGACGGGTGGCACAGATGGGAGATACGAAGGTGACTAAAAGGATATTAAATAGGAAATACAGGAATCAAAGAGGTCAGCGACGACCGAGAACCTGATGGAGTCGTGGAGTACCTGCAGAAAATGGGTCGTAGGGAATGGAAATCTCGAGCATTGGATCGGAATAAGTGGCGGAGAACTGTTGCAGACGCTAGATTCAGAATGACACGTAGTGTCACAGGAGAAGAAGTGTGGTTGCAAATCGTCGCTGCGGATGTTTGGTCTGCACATGTGCAAACAGACAGAAGAAGAGCTAGAGCTAAATTCGTTCCTGCACTTGCCTGAAATACTAGCTGCTGGTTAAAGCCAGCGAGCGTGGAGCGTGCCGACATATTCATAATGACAATGAGATGCGCAGCAGTAGGGGTGTGGGTAGTGAAACAATGGCTGCACTGTGTTATTTTAATTCCGCCACTGTTTGTGCAGCTCCGCGGCAAAACCGGTTGTCGGAGTAGTTTCTAGATGAAGCTCTTGGAATACGTCACGGGTGCGAAATGCAGACGGCCAGAAGGCTTCGCCTCTCAAGCACCACCACGTGTGAGACGGTGGACTCTTAACTCCTCCCACAAAATAGCGGAGGCTTTTCAGGGATATTTTCTGAGTAGTCTCCGGTGGCTCGTTAATGGATAACAATGTAATTGCGATTTGTGATCTCTCTGGAGTCCATACAGCGATAAGCATAACAGTACAGTTCGCAGCACATAAAAAGACGACTGGATCGGTCGTCCATATGTTATGCATATAAGTGGGGTCAGAAATACCTGACAGCAAAATATTAACTACGATTTATTCCGTTTTTTACCCTCTGATCATGTGGAAATACTTTCACAACGCCGGCCGGAGTGGCCGTGCGGTTCTAGGCGCTACAATCTGGAACCGAGCGACCGCTACGGTCGCAGGTTCGAATCCTGCCTCGGGCATGGATGTGTGTGATGTTCTTAGGCTGGTTAGGTTTAAGTAGTTCTAAGTTATGATGACTACAGATGTTAAGTCCTATAGTGCTCAGAGCCATTTGAACCATTTTGAACTTTCACAACAGCTATAAACTCTGTAACACAGAATCCGGAAAGAGATTTTTTAAAAAAATTATTGCTGTTACCGAACATCAAACCAGCATCTACGCAATTGAAAGTGATGTGTCGGCAGAAGTGCCAACACCGTGTTGTTTGAGGAAGCCGAAATGCACGCTATAAGCTCACGCAGGATGGCGTGAGGTCTGAAACAGGATACTTAATGAATGCTATAAAGAAAAGTACGTAGCTGCTGGAATACTTAACTTTAATCCACAATTGGTGAACATTGGTCTTGTTACTGTACATGCTTCATTAGATACATAGCAAAGGAGAAATGGCGCCTTGCTAGGTCGTAGCCATTGACCAAGCTGAAGGCTATGCTAACTATCGTCTCGGCTAATGAGAGCGTAATTCTCAGTGAACCTTTCCTAGCAACGTCGGCTGTACAACTGGGGCGAGTGCTAGTGAGTCTCTCGAGACCTGCCGTGTGGTGGCGCTCGGTCTGCGATCACTGACAGTGGCGACACGCGGGTCCGACATCTACTAATGGACCGCGGCCGATTTAAAGCTACCACGTAGCAAGTGTGGTGTCTGGCGGTGACACCACAGAAAGACTTTAAAAAACTCGGGTAGAGGCAGCTCACTTATATACTGCCTCTCAAAGAAGGAGAAGCACGCACAGGGATGGAGTAAACTGATTACGAGGTTATCTGACGTTGTTTCAATTATTACAAAATCGATTCACATTTACAAAGAACTTAGCAGTATGAGCACCTTTTATTAGTATGGCGCTGCGTCCATTTGGCAAATTTTGGAAATTTGTGGTAAGGTCTTATGGAACCAAACTGTTGTCATCAGTCCCTAAGCCTACACACTACTTAATGTAACTTAAACTAACTTACGCTAAGGACAACACACACGCCCGAGGGAGGACCTGAACCTCCGACGGGGAGGGGGGGGGAGGGGGAGCCGCGGGAACCGTGACAAGGCGCTTGACCGCTCGGCTACCCCGCGCTGCTCCCCTTCTTTGGCCTGGATGCTTGTAGTGACTGGGGTTGGAAGCCGTTTTGGAAGCCGTGGTCTCCCCTCGTTAGGCAAGATAGCCTACAACTGTTGTATCTGGACCTTGATATCCTTTATATCCTTGATACTGGCAATGGGATGGAGTTTATGTCAGAGCTGGCCTCACAGCCGGCCGAAGTGGCCGTGCGGTTCTAGGCGCTACAGTCTGGAGCCGAGCGACCGCTACGGTTGCAGGTTCGAATCTTGCCTCGGGCATGGATGTTTATGATGTCCTTAGTTTAGTTGGTTTAATTAGTTCTACGTTCTAGGCGACTGATGACCTCAGAAGGTATGTCACATTGTGGTCGGCCGTAGTGGCCGAGCGGTTCTAGGCGCTTCAGTCTGGAACCGCGCGACCGCTACGGTCGCAGGTTCGAATCCTGCCTCGGGCATGGATGTGTGTGATGTCCTTAGGTTAGTTAGGTTTAAGTAGTTCTAAGTTCTAGGGGACTGATGACTTCAGATGTTAAGTCCCATAGTGCTCAGAGCCATTTGAACCATTTTTTTTTTATGTCACATTGTGCTCAGAGCCATTTGAACCATTTGAATCTAGCCCCACAAATGCTCTGTTGGTGACAGATGTGGGGCTGTTGCTGCTCAGAGGTGTACCTCAACATCATGCAGACAGAGGCACATGCCATGTGTGGATCAGCAGTATCCTGTTCAGAAGTTGGGCCACGATACTATAGGATGAATGGTAGCACACAAGGGCCCAAGATGCTTGTGACGTACTGTTGTGCTGTCAGAAATTAGAAGAATTGGACGTCTCCCCAGGTCGCCGCAATACTAAGCATGATCGTCATCCATGGTAGTGCGACGCCATTCATCAGTTCCCCGGTTACGGCACACATGCAGACTCAGCAGTTGGTGTTGCAGTTTTAATGGCACTGCACACATGCGACGGTAATTCCATAGTCCGTCTGCTACCAATCTCTGTCCAGTGCTGCAGGAACACTGAGAATGTGGGAGTGAGCCCATTACTTGTTCTGAGATGGCAGGTGCAGATACAAAAGAGTTTCGATGTGCTTCTTTCACTATGCAGATATCTTCCTTGTGGTGGTCAAAAGTGTTCTACTGGAAATCTGACGACGAGTGTGCCTGCCCTCGCTTTCCCATGCGCTTCAACATCGGGCCATTGTCACATATCCGAATGCTCCACAAATCATTAAGCCAAATGGATAGACCCACAACGAGGCCCCTGCCACTGGTATCATGTATCGATATCACCCTGTAGGCGTCTCAAAGTTGACAATGGAACTGCAAGTTTCTGTCACAAGGCGATAGTAGTCTTGTGGGATCCAGCAGACCCGATGATGCGCGCCCGCTGAGCCATGCCTCCCATGGCTGTGCATTACGAGCGCCCTCTGCTGCCACGATACTGGACGGCCGGCGGCAGCCACACAGCCCATTCGCTCTTGGAGCCACTTTGCTACCTCACGCTATGAAGACACCACCAAGTCGCGTCTACGACACCATTGTACATGCTTTAGATACGAGAGTCTCATCATTGTTGCTACTGTATTAGCTGCACTCTATTTCTTATTCTATCCTATTCTGTTTCTGTATTATTGGTAGTGAGCCTTGGAGAAAAACAAGTTAAGTGAAATCCCCGGTCTATCAGGACAGAGCGGATGTGGTTATATTTGGGAACGGGGCCAAAGTAAGTTACTGCCAGTCGCACTCAACATATAAACCCAGATCACGTAAGAAACAGATTGCCCGATCGCTTGGTCTAGCAGGCAACCCTTGTCAGGGATCGGCCACCAGGCGGCAACAGCGTCACACCCTTACTTGTGGAATCAACCACTAGATGGCACTCCGTTCTGTGAAATATGTGGCAACATCGGCCGAACGCGTGCATCTTTCCACTATTTGGTGTCTGTGAAGAACAGCTGTTTCTGACATACCGGTGGTAGTGGATCGAGTCGTCATGCCGTGGGCCTGCGAGTATATCAACTGTGGAAGGAGTAGACGGACAAATCATGAACCAAAAATGTTCAGATTTCCCGTCAAAGATAAAGAAAGGTTACGGAAGTGGATTTTAAATCCAGGTAAATCAATGAGTTGGTTATGAGTAAGAATTAATAAAGAGCCCTAAGCATTCGATCCTATCAAAAATTTGTCGACCTCATATTCTGATATAACGTGGCAGCCCTTCCTTTATTTTTTTCGAAGATATCGTTGTTAAGTGCGTACATGAAATTATATTCGTTTACAACTAACAGTAACGAAATGAAAAATGTGGTTATACTTAAGAACACTTACAGAAATACTTAGAAAGGAAGCAAAATCTGTTTCTTAAACTTATTTACAGTCTCAATGTGAAAAATATATTGTTGTTATAACTCACCTAATCCCTATACATACTCTATGCAAAATAAATAATTATGTCGGTAATGTCAGGACGCGAAACTCACTGCTCACTGCAATATTTGTCAGTAAATTAACGGATTATATTTCAAAGACGTTGAGAAGATTTTGAAAACTTTCTAGTGTTAACCTGCACGTGGAGATCTTTTTTACCACCATAATCCGTATCAGAAGAGCAAGAGGAAATAGACGGCATGGAAGGCGAGTGTAAAATTTATGCGACTGCAATACAGTCTGCATTTAAACAGTAACTTACGAGAAATATTTGTGTGTTATTTTTCATTTATTTCATTTTGTATATGATTGTGAGAAGTATCCCTACAGTAGAAATAAACTTGGTTTGTAGAATTACAGGAGCTAATCTAAATTCTTCGATTGAAAACTCGGGAAAAACCATAGCCAATCATGGTCTACAGTCAGCTGTGTGACGAATGCATTTCGCGCGTAGCGCTCTAGCCGAACAAAAATCAGCATCATTCACGTCACAGAAGATACAGCGTTGCCAGTTCCGCGACATGGACAGGTCAGTTAGCATTGTAGCGTCGCCTGCGACATCTGTTGACCGACAGGAAAACGATTTTTTCGGTTGCCTGTTCCGCCATAAGTGCGGTCAATCTGTTTCTTACGTGATCTGGGATATAAACTTAATTTCTTAAAACACACAGTGACACAAGCAAGAATCAAAACTCTCAAGGTTTTATCGAAAGACCTCCTTTGATTTAATTTAGATCGACTGAAGGTCACAACGAAATTCCAAGGCACAAGGCCTAAACGGCCGGAGTGGCCGAGCGGTTAAAGGCGCTACAGTCTGGAACCGCACGACTGCTACGGTCGCAGGTTCGAATCCTTCCTTGGGCATGGATGTGTGTGATGTCCTTAGGTTAGTTAGGTTTAAGTAGTTCTAAGTTCTAGGGGACTTATGACCACAGCAGTTGAGTCCCATAGTGCTCAGAGCCATTTGAACCATTTTTGAACCTAAACAAGGAATCGAGGTACAGGAGTTCTTCTGGAGGTTTCACTTTTTTAGAGAAATTTTTTTTTTATCTTCAATATAAATATGCTGAAAGCTTTAGCTTAAATTTTTCCATTGAACTCGGCTGAAGGTCTCACATTAATCAAGAGCAGTGTTACGGCTTAAGGCCGAGACAAAGATTTTCGAAGTTTAATCTAAATAGGCTGAAAACTCGGCTGAAGGCCACATATCAACAAAACAATTTAACGGCTTAAGGCCTAGGAAGAAGAGCTTTCAATTTGAAAAGGCTGAAGGCCTTATCTTAAAATATTTCGTGTAAAACTCAGCTGAAGGCCTCATACCAAAGAATTACAATCTTATGATTTAAGGGCAAGACAAGGATTTTGAATTTTTAGTTTAAGAGAGATTAAAACTCGGCTGAAGTCGCACACCATGCAGAGAACAATCTTAAAGCTTAAGGCTTAAAGGGAATAGCTTCTAAATTTCAACTAAAATGCTTCACATAACTCTCGGCTGAAGGCCACATACGAAACCCAAACAATCTCACGGCTTAAAGCCCAGGAAAAGAAATTTCCAATTTTTAATTTAAGCTGGAAAACTCGGCTGAAGGCCACATACAAACTAGAAAATATTTCTTATGGCTCAAGGCCTATACAAATATTTTCTACTTTTGATTTTAAAAGGCTGGAAACTTGGCCGCAGGCCGCACAGAGTACTTAAGACTAAAAAGGAAATCACTATGCAAAACACAAGGAGTGGCGCTCAGAAGTTTCCAAGGATCGGCCTGCGAAGGTAACACTATCGCACTTTTAGGTGAGACAGGCAGCCAGACCGACAACCTCTTAATTGGAAGGCAACCCAACCGAAAGCCAGCTGACGAACCAACCAACACGATCAGTTCTGTTCCACCTAACCAGCACTAGCTTTAAGACTTCACTTACTGTGTTTAAACTTTAACGTAAGGTTATACCTAATAATGAGTAGATTATGACAGCATTTTTAATTTTTAAATTCTCGCTTTAATAACATGAAGTACCGAAATCCAAATTTTTGTTCCCTTGGAAGTCGGTAGACAAGCAACTTGCATCTAGAAATATGTGACCGTTGTTGTTGTTGTGGTCTTCAGTCCTGAGACTGGTTTGATGCGGCTCTCCATGCTACTCTATCCTGTGCAAGTTTCTTCGTCTCCCAGTACTTACTGCAACCTACATCCTTCTGAATCTGCTTAGTGTATTCATCTCTTGGTCTCCCTCTACGATTTTTACCCTGCACGCTGCCTCCAATGCTAAATTTGTGATCCCTTGATGCCTCAAAACATGTCCTACCAACCGGTCCCTTCTTTTCGTAAAGTTGTGCCACAAACTCCTCTTCACCCCAATTCTATTCAATACCTCCTCATTAGTTATGTTGAGAGGCACCCACTTGCCTTTCTCATACTGTGGCATCAAGCAGTCAGGCCTGCAAGATGGGTGGTTTGCCAAGCGAGTGGATTAGCAACATGAATTCTCGTATCTTACGATTTTGTTACAAATTATCCTCCTGCATGAATAATACGCAACGGAAACACGCATCTGACTATAGAACTCTGTCTGCACACTACGCACTGGCAATACCACACTTACTTTTTGTCTTTGATTTAACGGCTTTTATACAAATTCGGGACATTATGATAACATACAATTTAATGAAATAGGCCACTAATCTCTTTCTTTTCACTATTTGATTTATTCATTAGCACACAAATTCTACAACCTACGACAATATCATAAGAGAATTTCCATACTACGGTCTCATAATCTATCTACCACAACTGTGCACTCCCTGGATCGGATGGTGGATCTTTTATTATACCTCACACTTCGCCTCTCACAATCATTCTCCAGAAACATTCCTCCAGATCGAGCGATGCAGAAGGAACAGGCATACCCACAAAATCTTCCGAAACTACCTTGCTACTCCCATGCAAAACACACATATTCAAATTACAAGACATACCCAATACAACAATCTGAAATAATACACAAAAACCGTTACAACTTCATCATTTTCCGCTTTCCCACTTCAATCAATATTTAACCCAGTTTCACTCGACACTGCCCCAATTTGTAATTCCAGTTTCCTACTGTGAACTCTGGAGATAAACGCTCGTCTTCCTGTGCAATGCAAGCCAAGTGGCGTTGCTGGAAAAACGGCCGACTCACCTTGATTTTCTCTCAGAGTTTAAATTCAGCGTCACACGGAATGATATTTCTTAAATACTTCAATTTATGATACACACGCAATTCTTAAATATATCAGCTTATTGTACACACGCTATTAATTCTCAAATATTTCAGCTTATGGTACACACGATATTAATTCTTAAATATTTCAGCTTATTGTACCCACGCTAGTATCTCAACTTATAACTACACGTGGTCCCTTTGTGACCGTTGGTTTACTATAATCCCTTTAAAATTACCTGCCTCACTTTGTAATTTTCCCCACAAAAGATCCTAGGAAAGAGAAATGATTAGTTCTAACTACTCTTAAGTATTCCACATCCATACCATGCCTCCACGCTTTCATTACGGAGCACAACAAAAAACAGGTCTTCACAGCAGAAGGTTCAGCGCCAGAGTGCCGAGTCTGAAACATGGCCGTCTTTTCGTTCTCTCGCACCTCTCTCGAAGTGGGAGAAGCACCTTGCTACCTTATTGGTCAGCCCCATTTCAGACGCTCAAAGCTCTGGTAACTTCCATCTCTTTGGTCTCACCAAAGGTACCCAAAGGATCGACTCAAAGATGCTCATATCGATTCACTATCTGTGGTTAGCAGACGACCATACATTCATTCATTTACACCACACAGATCTCACCAAACGGGATGTAGGGATTTATTTTGCGGAAGTGCACATGTGATCAATTAAATAAATAACTTGTCATTCTTTCCCACACTGGTATCCGGCTTCGCTGTATTAATTGAAATTATTGAGTTACTTTTACACAAAAAATGTGTTGTTCTGACAAGAATTTCGTACCTATTCTCAATGTTGGGCGGTACTGTACCCTTTCATCACCGGCTACCCATGCAGAAAAAAATGGCACGGTACTATCCTTGCAATGCGAGGGTAGTTCCGAACATTTTTTTTTTTTTAAGAAAACTGTATTAAAACAAACGTAGCAATTCATCAAAATAACCAGGAGGAGACCTTAGCCCCTGGTGACCTCAAATAGACGACCAAATTATATTGTACTCTCCACAATCCTGAGTAACGTACACATACAAATATATAACAATCCACATGACAAATAAAACATCACATCATAGAAATGAAAAAATAATATTGAGATAAAATTTTGCTTTAGTTACTGGGATCTTCGTTACTCATGAAATTTTAAATGGCTCACCGTCCAAACACAGAGCAAGTAATCTGACATTCATAAATTGCGCTGTAAAAACCCTTACACAGCAAAGTCTAAATACAAAACAAAATCAACAAAAGAAAAAAAATTCGTACACTAGTTACACGTAGAATGTCAGGCTCCATACCATTACTCTAAAATATACCTCAAACCTACAGAGAAATAAAAACTGAGAAGAAAAACAATAAAATATTCCACAAGTTACATACTGGTTACGTAATATAGTTCGTCTAAGACATCATGTCACACCTCATTAACTATCATCACCTAAACAATTGCCACAGCTACTCGACAGTGAGTTTAACCTTATCCTATATCCATCAGTACAAATACCTGCTGCTGAGCTAGTCAGTCCATCAACTTTGATCAATACTCGCAATAAATAGTTTATCAATAAGTGCTTGAATCCACCAGTAGCTCTCTTATCTTACTCTACTGTTCATTTCTCTGTTGTCACACATATAGACGACAAGAACTTGCATTTCAACTAGCCTTCGTTACACTTTAATGTGAAATATCACCACTGTGATAATAGAAATAAGTGGCTTCAGTCAAAACACCAACAAGATTATTACTATGCACGACATCAAAATACATCAGTTAATTCCGATATTTGTTGTGCAATGCAAATTCTTCTCCCCTGTGACAACCTTAATGATCAATGCAACAAGAGCCGCTACGTTAGTATTACGCCACTGGCTAATAATTAAAGCATCATTGTACCAAATATTCTAATACACATGCTACGTGAACTTGATAACCCAGAACAAACCAAAAAACAAACACTAACTATTCTAAACACAACTATTAATAAAATACAATTACGCTTGCTGTCCCTTCAGGAATGAAACATATAAAAAAAACATTTACACAATTACAAATACATTATTCCCTATCTTGCGAGTCACACGGAAACATTTCATTCTGTGATTTTCTTGGGGTCAAAAAGTTGCTGATAGTTTTCCTAGAACCACTGTCTCGGTGTCAAAGCTCTCCCATGGTTACCCGGACGAAAGTCTTTGAGTCACTCAATTCGGCATTTTGAACACGCACTGAACAGTAAACTGTATCTCTCATTAAACACAAATGTCATAGTCACTCTCAGAGTACCATCCACACGAAACTGTTCGTCCAAAAAAATGGCCCTACAACTACTATTACCCACGGTTCTGTCCTTTCAGTTCATGGTGTAATTAAAAGTCGTAAGTTTCAACAAACAGCACTTATTCCAGCGCCAATTCAAGAAATGTCTCCTACTACAGACGCAAATGTCAATGTCCCACTCTAGTTGTTCACCAAACGACAACTGTCCTCTAAGTATACCAAGTGTCCCACATGCAATTCACAAAGCACACTTAGCAAGTCATTGTCAAAAGTTTATGGATCCCACCATTCAGTGGTCACGACAAAACAAAACAATCGTCCTGTCTGCTAAGGACAAAAAGTCTTTTCCACCACTCACAATGTGGAAACACCAGTCCTTCACTTTCCACATTATGGAAAGTCGCAGTCATCTTGTTTCACGGCTCCACAGTCCAGTACTAGTTACTAGTTGCTGGTAACCAATCCCCGCCGGGCTCTGTCGCGCCTCGTCCATTCAGCAGTAGCGTCGCTGCGCGCGCCGTTGAGCAGAAGAAACCACCCGCTGTTGCCTCCGCGGGATACCTTCCCCAGTCGTAAGGGTGGCGGAACTCATGAATGGCCAGTGATGCGTGCGTGTCGCCCCAGGCCGTTGACCTGCTGTAGCGGGCGCGTGGAGCGCACCTCGTCCGACAATGGAGTGGGGAGTGCCGCGGCTGTGTCGCCTGTCGCCATGGTGACGTCAGCTCGGCCCGTTAGCGGTATGGGCGTTACGACACCCAATTAGCCAGATCTTCCGTGCATCTCTCAACATTACAGACAAAAGGATATACAGCATTTAAATACTCATTGATTACATGTATTATCTATTAGCTACATTGGTAACAAAAGAATCTTTGTTCTAAAAAGAACATAAAATTATACACCCTAGTTTTCTACACAGACAACATACATTTATCTATCCTTTTTCTATAGATAGCCCACACTCGTGCTATTCTTTGTACCTGTCGTCCCTCATACAAAACATGAAAGTGTAAAATAAAACAAAAGGAATAATAAGCAATCTATACCGCTCATAATTACAATATCAAAGAGTAGGCTACTCTAACATCCTAACACAGTGAAAATATTAGAAACTTTATCCTAAAACTACAATATACAATGAACTTTTGTGCTTGTGACACACTGAAATTATTACCCCTTGAAAGTGTTCTAACAAAAAAATAAGAATAATCTACATAGCTCACAATTACCTACCACTGGTTATTAAATATTAACTACTTTAACATCCTAACACAATAAACATTTTAGGAACTGATGACTCTAAATCTACAACATATAATGCACCCTTGTGCTTGTGACAGACTGAAATCAGTATCTCTTCACATATTTTACATTTCATTATATATAGCAATGTTTCTAGGACACGTATGACAGATCCTGACCTGACATCCAGGTTCATCCCAACAAACAATAAAACACAATAATGTTTTAGTTATGGATCGGTAGCATCCCCTTTACAGGAGTGTGCGCATTGATCACACTACTCTACGACTCTCACTCACCAGACATCACATTTTTCCTCTCATTCAATCCATTAATACACTAACAGAATAGGACTAGAAGTCAGCTAACCTTAACACCACCACACCCACGACAACATACCATACCTTTGCTCCCTTATACTCAACCACATAACACATGAAGCTGTTTCGGAGATAGCATTCCAGACTCCGAATTCGTCCTTTCACTCTGGCACCTCTCTCCATCGGCTTACCTCTGCATTTACTTTATGCTAAATATCAACTTAGAATCGCGATATTTCATCTAAGAACAAAAATACACAAATTAATCAACCTGCAAAAAAAATAGCTGTACACATTCTTGGTACCGTTTTGATTAGTTATACTGGTACGAGGCTTCAACAACAACAAAAAATATTATTTTTCTCAAATCGCAATTGTTATGCTAAGAATTAGATCTACACCTACATTACATCTTACGTCAGTATTCCACAACGTTCACCTTCTGGGTCTCATACTCCCTTTACGTCCTTTCACATTGTGCAGTTGTCCTCATCTCTTCATTCGTATTTCGGCTCTCCGTCCGTCCATTACTCCATCATTTCCTGGTCTTCCTTCGCCATTGGCATCAATCTCTATTGCAGCATACACAGGCCTCTCTGTAACATACATCTAAGACATCTCCACATTATTCAATTCTACTCACCTTTATTTTACCGCTGTTTCATCACGTCGAATCTCCCTATTATTATTCACACTGCTTCTCGTCGATTCTCTCCTCAAAAATTCACCTTTATCCACTACTATTTATCACGTCGCTTCTCTATCTACCATCTTTATTCACTCATTAATCATCACGTCGTTTCTGCTTGATCCTTATTCATACGACAAAAAACACGTACATACACCACTCTGTCGACTCCTGTTCATGACTCATTTGACCAGTCTATTCCGTCATACTTCCTGACATCCCGCCTGAAAATTCTTACGTTCGATTTGACCCTGCACAACGTTACACACCACAAATAAACACACTGACTATCTACCATAAATTGACTACCTTTGATCTATCCTTAACTTTTCCATAATTTGATGTTAGAAATGTGATGAAGCCCTCGAGATTGTTTTCCTTTGATCGTCTCAATCAGTACAGCATTTTCATGTACAATCCGCCTCACTCTGAATGGTCCACTACACACAGTAAAAAATTTCCTAGTTAGGAATATGTGCTTACACGAAAATTAAATGTGTGCAGAGAATATACAAGCTGGGAGAATTGGGCAACCCAAGTGTTGGAAACTTAGGTGCAAGTGGCCTCTCTCACTAACACCAGATTCCGAACAACCATACACAGCACTTCATTATAACTGTCACCACGACAATGACATAATATAGATCAGATGGCATCTAAAAACTTCGATCACAATGTTTACCTCTTACATTACGTGTTTAGTATCTACAATAATCAAATCACCCTAATTAAACTGGACTCATTGGCATTATTACATAACATTTTAGCAACTGGATTCTTTGAAGAAACCGCTCTTTTACTTTACCGTTTGAAATAAAAAATTTGCAAATTTTACTGAGATACCAGCCTAACAGATTCCATTACTGCCGTTTTATTCTCTGATCAGAAGTATGGTATTTGCATTCCCTACATATTAGTTGAGTTTGTCTGCTACATAGACAATTTTCAGTGCCAGCTGCATGTGTTTTAAGAGCAAGATATTAAGGGCTGATATGTTGGATTAGTTTCTCCTATTCTTCAATCCATTACGACAAGAATGAAATGCCTGGATTCCATGCTCTCCTGTCATTCTGATACTTTCCGCCCTCGACACTATCTGACCTGTCTCCGTTCACGATATCGCTCTCATTACCCAAGTGTTGAAATGACGCGGAATCGTCTACGCCTCTGCCTGCTATCGCTATACCTCTGCGCAATTTCACTGGCAACTTCGTTATATGGATTCTAATGAACTCCGCTGGTTCGTAGGTCACATCCAAATACCTGTTTCGTCTCAGCATTTTCTGACAACACGACACTGAATCCCTTATACCACATTCGTTACGATTTGGCATTATCAATATGCTTTGCGTAACCTGGTCCTGCTTACTTTGCGACCAGAATTCATTTAAATGGCTACTACCGTCTTTAAGGTCTTCCTGCATTTTCGCTCTAGCCTCGTCCCTCAAATAGTTATACACAAACTTCGTTTTGCGGAGCAGTCCCCTCAATGAAGGTAATGAGTCCTGAAATTGAGACAGCCTTGGACTATACCCAGTTGAGTCTGCCACCTGTTTTATCTGACACAACCGTTCTTCTGACTCTGTGAATTCGCCTTTCTCTTTCTGCCTATTTTCGCTTTCTGAGTTTATCTCACTCTCCCTCTCCAATCTACCTGGTGGTGTGTCACCTTCGCTACTGCACGCTAATTGCAACTGTGCTAGCTCACTATGTTTCCTATTTGTTTCTAATTGTGCCTCTTTAAACTGTAATAGTGATTGTATCTCCTCCTGGTCGGCATAAACATCTCGCTGCGTACTGTCAGAGCCTGTTTCGCCTCTTATACTGATCTCTTCTACATCTGTGCTAATCGTATTCATTCTGACCACTACCTCCGCAACTTCATCCCTGTGTTTATTTAGCGCCATTTCCTGCCGTGTGACTTGAGCTTCTACGCTGTCTAATCCCCCTTGTTTATCTGCAAGTAAGTCCCCCACTATCTCTTTGATTCGCTCATCCGGCAACACGTCCCCACGTTCCGTAATATCGCTCTCTATTGCACTTACTCGTACCTCCAAATTATTGGTTTTTTCTTTCACAGCATCACATACTTGCTTTACTGCACCCAGATTCTTCTCCCCCTCATCTAACCGATTATTGACTGCGGGCAGACGCTCATCGGTAACTGAGTGTACCTTCCTCATTGCCTCTTTATTTCCCTTATCCAATGCCTCCATACTTTCCTCACTCTCTTTATCCAAAGCTTCCCATCTTTCCTCATTACCTCTACACATCGCGTCCATCATTTCCATAAACTCCCTATGTCTCTCCTTAGCCTTCCTATCACTCTCCTTATTATCTCTCACCAAAGTCTGTAACAACTGTAGCATCATATCGTCATTTGCAACTTTCGATGCGCTCAACTCGTTCGCCTGTGAAACCGTAGCCTCGCTAAGAGTAGCTGCACTTTCACTGCATACCTGGCCTAGTCTCAGCTCGCCCGCTTCGTCTGGAAAATCCCGGGTTTGGGGACAAAGCCCGCCACATAATGGGTCTCCTTGCAGCGGTCCACTGAACAATGCAGCCTCTTCGGAGTGCCTGCCGTCCCCACTCATTAACCCATCTACAGCTACTTCCCGCTGCACTGCTACGTTCACGCCAGAATCGTTATTCTCCATGGTGACTATACTTTTAGCCTGCGACCTAGTTACTACGGACATTACGCAAAAAAAAATTATAAAACGATCTTCTAGCCTTGTGCGATACCGCAATTAATTACATAAAATAAAATAAAAGATCCTCACCAATCCAGAAAGAAATTGCAAACAGAAAAAAACTTTACTTCTTAGCGCTATCACAATATATTCCATCAAAAAATAAAAAAAATTAACAGCAAACCCTAACAACAAAATATCCTAACAAAAATGATCCTGGCAACAAAATTATCGTGACAAAAACGGAATCCTGGCAACAAAATTAAATATCCTGACCAATAAATAATCCTGGCATCAAATTAATCCTAGCATCAAATTAAATATCCTAACAAAAGGAATCCTGGCAGGGTCGAAATTATGAGATCCTGCCAGCAAAAAATTATCGTGACAAAAAATGAGATCCTGGCAACAAATTAATCCTAACCAATACAATTATCCTGGCAGGGTCGAAATTATGAGAGGCACCCACTTGCCTTTCTCATACTGTGGCATCAAGCAGTCAGGCCTGCAAGATGGGTGGTTTGCCAAGCGAGTGGATTAGCAACATGAATTCTCGTATCTTACGATTTTGTTACAAATTATCCTCCTGCATGAATAATACGCAACGGAAACACGCATCTGACTATAGAACTCTGTCTGCACACTACGCACTGGCAATACCACACTTACTTTTTGTCTTTGATTTAACGGCTTTTATACAAATTCGGGACATTATGATAACATACAATTTAATGAAATAGGCCACTAATCTCTTTCTTTTCACTATTTGATTTATTCATTAGCACACAAATTCTACAACCTACGACAATATCATAAGAGAATTTCCATACTACGGTCTCATAATCTATCTACCACAACTGTGCACTCCCTGGATCGGATGGTGGATCTTTTATTATACCTCACACTTCGCCTCTCACAATCATTCTCCAGAAACATTCCTCCAGATCGAGCGATGCAGAAGGAACAGGAATACCCACAAAATCTTCCGAAACTACCTTGCTACTCCCATGCAAAACACACATATTCAAATTACAAGACATACCCAATACAACAATCTGAAATAATACACAAAAACCGTTACAACTTCATCATTTTCCGCTTTCCCACTTCAATCAATATTTAACCCAGTTTCACTCGACACTGCCCCAATTTGTAATTCCAGTTTCCTACTGTGAACTCTGGAGATAAACGCTCGTCTTCCTGTGCAATGCAAGCCAAGTGGCGTTGCTGGAAAAACGGCCGACTCACCTTGATTTTCTCTCAGAGTTTAAATTCAGCGTCACACGGAATGATATTTCTTAAATACTTCAATTTATGATACACACGCAATTCTTAAATATATCAGCTTATTGTACACACGCTATTAATTCTCAAATATTTCAGCTTATGGTACACACGATATTAATTCTTAAATATTTCAGCTTATTGTACCCACGCTAGTATCTCAACTTATAACTACACGTGGTCCCTTTGTGACCGTTGGTTTACTATAATCCCTTTAAAATTACCTGCCTCACTTTGTAATTTTCCCCACAAAAGATCCTAGGAAAGAGAAATGATTAGTTCTAACTACTCTTAAGTATTCCACATCCATACCATGCCTCCACGCTTTCATTACGGAGCACAACAAAAAACAGGTCTTCACAGCAGAAGGTTCAGCGCCAGAGTGCCGAGTCTGAAACATGGCCGTCTTTTCGTTCTCTCGCACCTCTCTCGAAGTGGGAGAAGCACCTTGCTACCTTATTGGTCAGCCCCATTTCAGACGCTCAAAGCTCTGGTAACTTCCATCTCTTTGGTCTCACCAAAGGTACCCAAAGGATCGACTCAAAGATGCTCATATCGATTCACTATCTGTGGTTAGCAGACGACCATACATTCATTCATTTACACCACACAGATCTCACCAAACGGGATGTAGGGATTTATTTTGCGGAAGTGCACATGTGATCAATTAAATAAATAACTTGTCATTCTTTCCCACACTGGTATCCGGCTTCGCTGTATTAATTGAAATTATTGAGTTACTTTTACACAAAAAATGTGTTGTTCTGACAAGAATTTCGTACCTATTCTCAATGTTGGGCGGTACTGTACCCTTTCAATGTGATCTACCCATCTAATCTTCAGCATTCTTCTGTAGCACCACATTTGGAAAGCTTCTATTCTCTTCTTGTCCAAACTATTTATTGTCCATGTTTCACTTCCATACATGGCTACACTCCATACAAATACTTTCAGAAAAGACTTCCTGACACTTAAATCTATACTCGATGTTAACAAATTTCTCTTCTTTAGAAACGATTTCCTTGCCATTGCCAGTCTACATTTTATATCCTCTCTACTTCGACCATCATCAGTTATTTTACTCCCTAAATAGCAAAACTCCTTTACTACTTTAAGTGTCTCATTTCCTAATCTAATTCCCTCAGCATCATCCGATTTAATTTGACTACATTTTTGTTGATGTTCATCTTATGTCCTCCTTTCAACACACTGTCCATTCCGTTCAACTCCTCTTCCAAGTCCTTTGCTGTCTCTGACAGAATTACAATGTCATCGGCTAACCTCAAAGTTTTTATTTCTTCTCCATGAATTTTAATACCTACTCCGAACTTTTCTTTTGTTTCCTTTACTGCTTGCCCAATATACAGATTGAATAACATCGGGGAGAGACTACAACCCTGTCTCACTCCCTTCCCAACCACTGCTTCCCTTTCATGCCCCTCGACTCTTATAACTGCCATCTGGTTTCTGTACAAATTGTAAATAGCCTTTCGCTCCCTGTATTTTACCCCTACCACCTTCAGAATTTGAAAGAGAGTATTCCAGTTAACATTGTCAAAAGCTTTCTCTACGTCTACAAATGCTAGAAACGTAGGTTTGCCTTTTCTTAATCTTTCATCTAAGATAAGTCGTAAGGTAAGTCTTGCCTCACGTGTTCCAACATTTCTACGGAATCCAAACTGATCTTCCCCGAGGTCCGCCTCTACCAGTTTTTCCATTCGTCTGTAAAGAATTCGCGTTAGTATTTTGCAGCTGTGACTTATTAAACTGATAGTTCGGTAATTTTCACATCTGTCAACACCTGCTTTCTTTGGGATTGGAATTATTATATTCTTCTTGAAATCTGAGGGTATTTCGCCTGTCTCATACATCTTGCTCACCAGATGGTGGAGTTTTTTTATGACTGGCTCTCCCAAGGCTATCAGTAGTTCTAATGGAATGTTGTCTACTCCCAGCGCCTTGTTTCTACTCAGGTCTTTCAGTGCTCTGTCAAACTCTTCACGCAGTATCTTATCTCCCATTTCGTCTTCATCTACATCCTCTTCCATTTCCATAATATTGTCCTCAAGTACATCGCCCTTGTATAAACCCTCTATATACTCCTTCCACCTTTCCGCCTTCCCTTCTTTGCTTAGAACTGGGTTTCCATCTGAGCTCTTGATATTCATACAAGTGGTTCTCTTCTCTCCAAAGGTCTCTTTAATTTTCCTGTAGGCAGTATCTATCTTACCCCTAGTGCGATAACCCTCTACATCCTTACATTTGTCCTCTAGCCATCCCTGCTTAGCCATTTTGCACTTCCTGTCGATCTCATTTTTGAGACGTTTGTATTCCTTTTTGACTGCTTCATTTACTGCATTTTTATATTTTCTCCTTTCATCAATTAAATTCAATATTTCTTCTGTTACCCAAGGATTTCTATTAGCCCTCGTCTTTTTACCTACTTGATCGTCTGCTGCCTTCACTACTTCATCCCTCAGAGCTACCCATTCTTCTTCTACTGTATTTCTTTCCCGCATTCTTGTCAATCGTTCCCTAATGCTCTCCCAGAAGCTCTCTACAACCTCTGGTTCTTTCAGTTTACCCAGGTCCCATCTCCTTAAATTAGCACCTTTTTGTAGTTTCTTCAGTTTTAATCTACAGTTCATAACCAATAGATTGTGGTCAGAGTCCACATCTGCCCCTGGAAATGTCTTACAATTTAAAACCTGATTCCTAAATCTCTGTCTTACCATTATATAATCTATCTGATACCTTTTAGTATCTCCAGGATTCTTCCATGTATACAACCTTCTTTTATGATTCTTGAACCAAGTGTTAGCTATGATTAAGTTATGCTCTGTGCAAAATTCTACCAGACGGCTTCCTCTTTCATTTCTTCCCCCCAATCCATATTCACCTACTATGCTTCCTTCTCTCCCTTTTCCTACTGACGAATTCCAGTCACCCATGATTATTAAATTTTCGTCTCCCTTCACTACCTGAATAATTTCTTTTATCTCATCATACATTTCATCAATTTCTTCATCATCTGCAGAGCTAGTTGGCATATACTCTTGTACTACTGTAGTAGGTGTGGGCTTCCTGTCTATCTTGGCCACAGTAATGCGTTCACTAGGCTGTTTGTAGTAGCTTACCCGCACTCCTATTTTTTTATTCATTATTAAACCTACTCCTGCATTACCCCTATTTGATTTTGTATTTATAACCCTGTATTCACCTGACCAAAAGTCTTGTTCCTCCTGCCACCGAACTTCACTAATTCCCACTATATCTAACTTCAACCTACCCATTTCCCTTTTTAAATTTTCTAACCTACCTGCCCGATTAAGGGATCTGACATTCCACACTCCGATCCGTAGAACGCCAGTTTTCTTTCTCCTGATAATGACGTCCTCTTGAGTAGTCCCCGCCCGGAGATCCGAATGGGGGACTATTTTACCTCCGGAATATTTTACCTAAGAGGACGCCATCATCATTTAATCATACAGTAAAGCTGCATGCCCTCGGGAAAAATTACGGCTGTAGTTTCCCCTTGCTTTCAGCCGTTCGCAGTACCAGCACAGCAAGGCCGTTTTGGTTAATGTTACAAGGCCAGATCAGTCAATCATCCAGACTGTTGCCCCTGCAACTACTGAAAAGGCTGCTGCCCCTCTTCAGGAACCACACGTTCGTCTGGCCTCTCAACAGATACCCCTCCGTTGTGGTTGCACCTACGGTACGGCCATCTGTATCGCTGAGGCACGCAAGCCTCCCCACCAACGGCAAAGTCCAAGGTCCATGGTTCATGTGACCGTATTAGCCATTTTAGTAAACAGACTGAGCCACTGAACATCACAGAAGAGAATTGTGGTGGAACGACAGGTGAAGTGCGTGAGAGCAGAGGGCGGGAAGAGGTGCCCCGCCATCTCGCTGAGCGGCAGAAGTGTGCCAGCGCCAGAGGTCTTAACGCTGCACGGGCGGAGGATCGGCGCAGCCTATCGCGTTGCGGCAGGGAGAGCAGCAGCGCCGGCAGCTAATTGTGGCCGGCAAGCGGGGTGTGCGGCGGCGCCCCTGTCTGGCCTGGCGAATCGTGTTACGCTCTGAAAGGCGCGCGGGCGCTCTCCGTTACTGCGAGCCGAGGTGTGGCGTGGCGTGTCGACCGAGAGACGGCGGCCGCTGCTGCATCACCTGGTACCAGGGGCCACGAAGTCTGTACAGCGCGCCCAGCTGCACAAAGGCCTCTTGTCCGTGGGTACGGCAGCCGAGGGCAGCGAGCCGTCCAGGTGTGCTCAGCCAGTGACGCAGTGCCAACACAATACGGTTCACCAGGCGATCGCATCTACTCGTCATCGCCGATTTCATCCAAATTTATGATTCCTTGCTGAGCACTCCTTCCCCATCTCCTCTCACCCTTCACTTAGTGTCCCCTCATTTTCCATCAGTCTCCTATTCTTCCCTTTCTCTTCCCTTCTCCTCCTCCCCATCTCTCTGTCCATCTATTCCCATCCCTCACTCAGTCCATCTTCTCCTCACCCTCTTTCTGTCTAACTCCCCCATCCCATCTCAGTGCCCATTTCTCCTCCTCCATCTCCTCCTTCACCTCTTTCTGTCAGTCTCCTCTTTTCCCCTCTCAGTGCCCATTTCTCCCTCTCCCTCGCTCTGTGTTCCTCTTTTCCTCTTTGCTTTCTCTGTCCATCTCCTCCTTTTCTGCGAACCTTGCAGAACTAGCACTCCTGGAAGAAAGGGGGTGCTAGTCCTGCAAAGTTCGCAGAAGAGCTTGGTAGAGCACTTGCCCACAAAAGGCAAAGGTCCTGAGTTCGAGTCTCGGTCCGGCACAGAGTTTTAATCTGTCAGGAAGTTTCATATGAGCGCACACGCCGCTGCAGAGTGAAAATCACATTCTGGGAATAACGACTAATTGGTGCTCCGTATGCATTTGAAGCACTATGTTCCAAATACATTGTAGGTCTCTCTGGAAAATCTACCATACAACTAAATTTGTATAATTTCGATTGTTTTCCTTGTTGTTGTCGCAATAATAAGCAGACTGAGATTAAATTGAGACATCTTTTTTTACATAGCTTGCGTTTCTTTCCAATCCAAGTTCCCTAACGTAAAGCTTTGCTCATTTGGCTGTACTTGCATTGTTTGCCACAAGCAGTCTAGAACAATTCTGTGCGCTTGACTACATGTTATTTGAAAATTCGTAACTTGGAAGGCATTCTAGGTAATTTTCAGCTTTTTCTTAACAACATCCGAACACGGCTGCTGTTTCTAACCCGGACTACGGCCATGAATCATTCCAATGTGTGCCTGGAACTACGGTTCACCATAAAGAAAGTAGTTGCGGCAACATCTGGGAAGGCACCTACTTCTCAGAAAAGACAATTTGCTCTTAGCTGTGCAGAATAAGTCGTTATGACAACAGGGCATTTGAATATAAGTCAGTAAACAAACGTTGTGCAGGCATAAGACGTTCATACGTTTGTAACGCAAGTTTATATTCACATACTTACACTGTGGAGCGAAAGCAGCAATCATTTAACTAAAGAGCAGAGCATTTACAACTGAGAAAGTATATGTAGAATCAGAAGTGGTTCCAAGGTTTATTCTGGCTCTACGACATTTTGCGACTTAACCCTGCGGAGATTTTAAAACGGTTATATTTCTTTGTTGCTAGATGTACGACTCAGATATACGGTAATAGTGTTCTTTCACTAAGCATTTCGTGGAAACGACTGATGGACTTCTGTCACTGTCAATGACCAAAACTCAGAATTCTACATTCCCATTCGCTGCTCTTTCGTCAAAATAAATGAGCAGATACCTTTGTGAACATGTAATGGGCTTTGTCTCGTTCTAGCCCTTGCACATAACAAATTTAACCTAATTGCACATGTTCAAATGGCTCTGAGCACTATGGGACTTAACATCTTAGGTCATCAGTCCCCTAGAACTCAGAACTACTTAAACCTAACTAACCTAAGGACATCACACACATCCATGCCCGAGGCAGGATTCGAACCTGCGACCGTAGCAGTCCCGCGGCTCCGGACTGCAGCGCCCAGAACCGCACGAATTGCACATGTATATTCCTGTTGCTAGCGTGAATTTTCTTACATACAATTAAGAATACTTAAACTGTCATTAATGTACCAAATCTACTGAATGATCCGTACGCGGTCACTAATAACTATATACGAACTCTTCCAACCCATTCCCCCGTTTTATATGGTAAAACAATATCGGTGAGTATAAAGATATGCTACTCGAGTTGAATGGTGAAGCAAAAATTCGACTGCAAGAAAATTGTGTGTCTCACTGTGACCCTTAACTTTCTTTGATACGCCTTTGCCACCATGTATCTTACGTTTAGTTATTGTTTTGTAAGAGCAGATACTGTTTCAGTGTATTTTGCTGTTGTCTACGTCCAAATAAAGCCAGTAGTGTGTTGTTTAGTAGGGCGGTATCATTACGTGTGCATTGGGAATTCCACTGTTGAAAGCAGAGTAAAGAATGGAAAGGTGGGAAAAGAACACTGAAGACCTCTATGAGGGGGAATCTTGTCTGATGACGTGGTAGAAGAAGAAGGTGTAGTCGATACAGAAGAGATAGGGGATCCACTAATAGAATCAGAATTTAAAAGACCTTAGGAAGACCTAAAATCGAATATGGCAGCAACGATAGACAAAATTCCATTAGAGTTTCTAAAATCATTAGGGGAAGTGGCAACAAAAAGACTATCCATGTTGTTGTGTAGAATGTATGAGTCTGGTGAAATACTATCTGGCTTTCGGAAAAATATCATCAACAAAATTCAGAAGAATGCAACAGTTGACAAGTGTGAGAATTATTGCTGATGTGTCGGCAGCTGGGCCAACACCTTGTAGAATGAAGTGGCTGAAAGTGCACGCTAAACTAACGCAGACGGGCGTGAAGTACTGGAACATGAGACTTATTAATGAATAAGAAGAACAGTACGTAGCTGGAATAATATACTTAACTTTATTCTCTTGTTAGAATACATCTCTTGAATAGTAGTAAGCTATAAGCACAGATACAAATGGCGCCTTGCTAGGTAGTAGCTATGGAATAAGCTGAAGGCTATTCTATCAGTCTCTCGGCAATTGAGAGGAAGACTTGGTAGGTCTGGTCGCAAGCTATGTCGTCCGTACAACTGGGGCGAGGTCATGTCCGTGTCTTGTGACCTGCCATGTGGTGGCGCTAGGTTTGCGATTACACAGTGGCGACACGCGGGTCCGACATGTACTACAGGACCGCGGCCGATTTAAGTTACCTCCTAGCAAGTGTGGTGTCTAGCGGTGACACCACAATTGCACTATTAGCTTAACCGATCACGCACTCAAATTGTTGAGATAAAAAACATACAGAAGAATTCTGAGGAAAATAGGGGTAGGCTATAGGGAAAGATGGGTAATGCACTATATGTACAAGAGCCAAGAGGGAATAATAAGAGTGGAAGACCAAGAGCGAAGAGCTCGGATTAAAAAGAGTGTAAGACAGGGATGTAGACTTTCGGCCCTACTCTTCAATCTATAAGTTGAAGAAGCAGTGACAGAAATAAGTGAAAAGTTGAAGAGTAAAATTAAAATTCAAGGTGCAAGAATATCAGTGTTAAAATTCACTGATGACATTGTTATTCTCAGCGAAAGTCAATAAGAATTACAGGATCTGAATGGAATGAACAGTCTAATGAGTACAGAATATTTACTGAGAGTAAATTGAAGAAAACCAGGATCAATGAGAATTAGCAGAAATGAGAACAGTGATAAAGTTCACATCAGAATTGGTGATCACGAAGTAGGTGAAGTGGAGGAATTCTGCTACCTAGGCAGCAAAATAACCAACGACGGAGGGAGCAAGGACATAAAAAGCAGACTACCACTGGCAAATAGAGCATTCCTGACCAAGAGAAGTTCACTAGTATCGAACATTGGCCTTAATTTCAGAAAGAAATTGCTGAGAATGTTCGTTCTGAGCAAGGCATTGTATAGTACTAAAACATGGACCTTGGGGTAATCGGAACAGCATAGAATCGAAGCATTTGGTGTGTGGCGCTACGTACGAATGTTGAAAATCGGGTGGATGATAACATAAGGAATGAGGATGTTCTACACGGAATCTGAGAGGAAAGGAATGTAAGGAAAACACTGACAAGAAGAAGGGACAAGACCATAGGACGTCTGTTAAGACGTCACGGAATGACATCCATGGTACTAGAGGGATCTGTAGAGACAACAGAGATTGTAATACGTCCAGCAAATCATTGCGGATGTATGTTGCAAATGCTATTCTAAGATGAAGAAATTGGCACAGTAGATGAATTCCTGGCCAGCAGCAGCAAACCAATCAGAAGACTGATGACTAAAAAGGAAAGGTCCTCAGTTGCTGCCAGAACAGATTTTATTGAGGCAGAATCGAACGCTTTCTAATAGTGTATAATCACCATGAACAGGAGCAACAGACGTTCGTTGCATCGTTCTGTAACTGCATTAAAAACATGCAGATGTATTGTGCTCTGTCCTTCTTATATGACAAGCTCTTTCTTTTTCCTGGTTATAGCTCAAAATTTTTCTCTAGTGTAGATACAAATACCACGGCAGTAGTGGCTAGTGCACCGTTTCGATGTAAAATCGAAAGCGCCGTATAACGTCTTTGGCTGCAGCTGCGCCGATTTGACTATGGTCCTCATAAGCACGTCCTTACGAAGAGGCCGCCCCTACTCCTCATCACCGATTTCGTCCATATATATCGTATATTTCGGGCATCTGTTGGAACGAAAGTGACAGAAGTGAGAGCTCTGGATGACCAAGTGGTTACAAAAAATAGCATCTCTGGCGCAGGTCGGGAGATGCGTGAGCCTTTTACGTGAGCATAGCTCCCATGCAGTAATTGGTGCAGCGCAGAGAGTAGAGAAAAATCCCACGCAGTAACTGGTGCAGCGCAGAGAGTAGAGACAAATAATCCGAGGGCATAGGGATTCAACCCCTGTGCGGTAACCTTCCTTTATATTCAATTTTCACGCTACTCGTACCTTGCAAATAAGCAGAAATTATGCTCAGTATATTGTGTTTACTAGCATTTTCATAACATGTATAAAAGGAAAGGCAAAAGCAAACTTACATCGCAAATAAATTTCGAGGAAGGGGCTGGAAGGCTGAAACGTCACAGGTTTACGCTTCATTTAACTAACTGATTAATTTCTACATGTTTAATAAGTCATTTTACGCCGAGAGCGTCCTTTCAATGTTTCGTCTAGCTAATTAACCGCTGGATTCAAGAATGCTTTCGTGTATATTTTTTCTTCTGTTGGTGTCACACCTCCTCTCTCATCCCTTGATCCCGTGGTGTATGTGGATGGATAAACGTAATTATGCATGGAATATATAATAATCTGGGTTAGTCAAATATGGTAGCAGTAGGGTAGTTCAGCACCAACATAACAACGTGAGCAGATTCGGCAGAGAGTTCGTGATTCCAAAGATAGTAGGGATGAGCAGGGCAGAGATTGTGAGGTTGGTTCTCACTGAGGTCCTACCACCACCACCAGTTTTTTGAACGGTTGGCGGTTGGTCCTGGAACGCGCCATGTTAGGACACTCTGGGGCCGGCGATTGAACGAGACGGATGCAGGGGTGCGGCGCTCGTCATGGATGGTGAGAAAAGTTATTCATAACGTTGGTTTTTTGGGGTAACATTGATTATGAAACATGTTCGGGTGTGAATTAATACCGGTAAACGTTCAGCGATATTTTATTTGTAGAAATTTTTTAGATTAATGTGTTTCAACTAGCGGACTTAGGCGCGAGGTGATTGAGGACATGAACCCAAGGTTCTTGTTCTTAGGTCAATAGCGGATAGGTTCATTAATGTTTCATTTGTTGCGTAGTTTAGTTCTGGATACAAGCAATATAAATTTTTCATGATTCAACGGTTTATTGTACTCGTTTCTTTGTTATCGAAATTGGCCACGTGTTGCCAGCATTCATAACGGTAGTCACTGGATTTGCCTTTCGTTAATCATAGCATGAATAATGTGGTGTCATGATGGCTGGGCTGGTTTGCTCACGTTGCATTGGGGTTGTATAATACGCTGTTTCAACATGAACTTATCCGCATGGTACTGCATGTGTAGTAACACAAGTAATGTTTGAGAGAGTGAAAGGTAATATCCTTCCATGCTCCGGGCGTTAAATAGGTGTGACAATAACTAAATGGTGTTAAGAGGCCACCATTCAGTAACATTCATTTTTACCCATTTTAATCATTAGTAGATGTAACTGGCGACGAAGTGTTGTCTATGTTTCTGGTATGACGAGATGCAAGAGATAGTGAGTGCTTCATGAAGGTTTTGTCACTGAGAATGGTAGTTTCGTTAAATATAATAGATTTAATGTATGTTTTGTCAGAGAGAGTAATAGTTTTCTTAAATATTATCTAAATAAATCAGAATGATAATTGAAATTCTCTCTTAGCGTTATTTAGTACCTTGATCCATACCACTCAGATAATGACTATAGTCTATGCATTTTCAATCCAGGCATATCCATTGTATGCATAATGCACTTCATGTATCATGTATCAAAAAGAGAAAGTCTTACAGTCCCTAATGTGCACGTATTGTTCCATGGCCATTCACCGATGTTGCGTTATCCGTTGCTTCATTTGTAAATTAGAATACTATCTTTTCTAGCGTGTTTGATTACCCATATCTCAATTTATCGGGCCTAATTGAAAGAATTAGACACAAAGCGGTAGAAATGGGAACCATGGAGCACTGCGTCCGCTTATATTAAAGGGAGATACTTCTTACATGAAAAATAATCAGCATAACAAACAAGGGGTAGACTTTCAAGGCGTACACGATAATTTAGTATATATATTACCTACTTCTGTTATTTTATAGGTGACGATTTATAATGTGCTGGGGTAATATTGTAAAGACAGGGAAGCAGTAATTTCCTCAGCATCTTGTACACGTTATGTCGTTGTTTTAAGGTTTCTACACAAAATCAGACTTGGTTTATATTCATAAAAGGTTCTGTCGCATTGCACAATTTTGCAGCAAGACACATGTAACGCATCATTTGGCGTATTTCTGTCGAGGATAGCCGGTTACGTGCAATTGAAAATATTTTGGTGTAGTCTACATCTACAACCACATCTACGTAGACACCCCGCAAGACACCGTACGGGTACCCTCTACCACCACTTGTCATTTTCTTTTCTGTTCCACTCGCAAATAGAGCGAGGGAGAAACGACTATCTATATGCCTCTGTATGAGCTCTAATTCCTCGTATCTTATCTTCGTGGTCCTTCCGCGCAACGTATGTTGGCGGCAGTAGAATCATTCGGCAGTCGACTCCAAATGCCGGTTCTCTAAATTGTCTCAACAGTCTTCTCGAAAAGAACGTCGCCTTCCCTCCAGGGATTCCCAACTGAGTTCCCGAAGCATCTTCATAACACACGTTTTGTTCGAACCTACCGGTAAAAAGTCGAGCAGTCCTCTTCTGATACGAATCCCAAACACTCGGGCAGTACTCAAGAATAGGTCGCACCAGCGTCCTATATGCGGTCTCCTTTACATGTGAATCACTCTTTCCTAAAATTCTTCCACTAAACCGAAGTCGACCATTCGCCTTCTCTACCACAGTTGTCACACAATCGTTCCACCTCATATCACTTTGCAACGTTACACCCAGATATTTAAATGACGTCACAGTATCAAACAGAACACTACTAATGCTGTATCCGAACTTTACAGGTATGTTTTTCCTACACATCCGCATTAACTCACATATTTCTACATTTAGAGCTAACTGCCATTCATCACACCAACTAGAAATTTTGTCTAAGTCGTCTTGTATCATTCCACACTCAACTCCGTCATCTTACCTTACACCACGGCGTAATCAGCAAACAAACACAGTTGCTGCCCATCCTGTATGCCAAATCATTTATGTATATAGAGGACAATAGCGGTCTCAACACACTCCTGGCGATATCCTTGTCTCTGATAAACACTCGCCGTCGATGACAACGTACTGGGTTCTATTGTTTAATAAGTCTTCGAGCCATTCACAAATCTGTGAACTTATTCCATATGCTCGTATCTTCGTCAACAGCCTGCAATGGGGCACCGTGTCAAATGCTTTCTGGAAATCTAGAAATATTGGATCTGGATGTTGTCTTTCATCCACAGTTCTCAGTGTATAACGTGAGAAAAAGTCAAGCTACATTCCGCACTGTCGACGCTTTGTAATACCGCGCTGATTCGTGGACATAAACTTCTCAGTCTCAAGGAAGTTTACTTGGCATGTGATATTTTTTCTCTCTCGGAGGAATAAGAGAAGTTTTGATACTTTTTGATCAGATTTTTTTAGCTGACAATAAAAACAGACATAGCAGAGTCGCGTTAGCATTTGGGGCAATCATTTCGATACTGCAACATGGCATCCCTTCCTTCTTCACCTCGAAAAATCTTGTCGCATAATTTTTGATTTATTTGTCCTCCCGACGAGTGAATTAAATCTCTTGCACGTAAGTTTTTATCACATCTGATACCACAAACACTGAAGCGCCAAAGAAACTGGTATAGGCATGTGAATTCAAATACAGAGATACTGTATGTAAACAGGCATGATACGACGCTGCGGTCGGCGACCCCTATATAAGACAACAAATGTCTGGCGCAGTTGTTAGATTGGTTACTGCTGTTACAATGGCAGGTTATCAAGATTTAAGTGAGACTGAACCTGCTGTTATAGTGGGTGCACGAGTGATGGGACACAGTATCTCCGAGGTAGCGATGAAGTGAGAATTTTCCCGTACGACCATTTCACAAATGTACCGTGAATATCAGGAAACCGGTAAAAGATCACATCTCTTACATCGCTGCTGCCGGAAGAAGATCCTGCAAGAATGGGACCAAAGACAACTGAACAGAATCGTTCAACGTGACAGAAGTCCAACCCTTCCGCAACCTGCTGCAGATTTCAGTCGTGGGCCATCAACAAGTGTCAGCGTGTGAACCATTCAACGAAACGACATCGATATGGGCTTTCAGAGCCGAAGGCCCACTCGTGAACCCTTGATGACTGCACGACACAAAGCTTTACGCCTCACCTGGGCCCGTCAACACCGACATTGGACTGTTGATGACTTGAAACTTGTTGCCTGGTCGGACGAGTATCGTTTCAAATTTTGTCGAGTGGACAGACGTGTACGGGTATGGAGACAACCTCATGAGCCTATGGGTCCTGATGTGAGCAGGGGACTGTTCAAGCTGCTGGTGGCTATGTAATGGTGTGGGGCGTGTGCAGTTGGAGTGATCTGGAACCCCTGATACCTCTAGATACGACTCCAACAGGTGAAAGTACGTAAGCATCATTGTTTGATCATCTGTTTCCATTCATGTCCATTGTGCATTCCGAGGGACTTGGGCAATGCCAGTAGGACAATGCGACACCTCACACGTTCGGAATTGCTACAGAGTGGCTCCGTAACATTCTTATGACTGTGAACATTTCCGCTGACCACCAAACTTCCCAGACATGAGCGTTATTGATCATATCTGGGATGCCTTACAACGTGCTGTTCAGAAGAGATCTCGAACCCCTCGTACTCTTACGGATTTATGGACAGCCTTACAAGATTCATTGGGTCAATTTCCTAGAGCCCTACTTCAGATATTAGTCGAGTCCATGTCACGTCGTGTCCACAGCTCGTGGTCGTGCGGTAGCGTTCTCGCTTCCCACGCCCGGGTTCCCGGGTTCGATTCCCGGCGGGGTCAGGAATTTTCTCTGCCTCCTGATGACTGGGTGTTGTGTGCTGTCCTTAGGTTAGTTAGGTTTAAGTAGTTCTAAGTTGTAGGGGACTGATGACCATAGATGTTAAGTCCCATAGTGCTCAGAGCCATTTGAACAATTTTTTTTGTCACGTCGTGTTGCGGCACTTCTGCGTGCTTTCGGGGGCAGTACGCGATATTAGGCAGGTGTACCAGTTTCTTTGGCTCTTCAGTGTACGTAGAGTACTATCTAGGTTTATTTGTTGTGCAGATAACGTAAAAACTGAAAATAAAACAAAAGTTTCTGGATACGGACTCGATCCCACGACCCTCGGATTACCGTTCTTACTCTTCCCTTTGCATCAGCCCCCGCCTAGAGTATACGCTAACACATATGGCTCATGCATCGTTCGACCCGCGCAGAAAGTGCTATCCTTTCTGTACGCTTGGCCATCTGGAGATTTCGCTTCTGTCAGTTTCATTTCAGCACAAGCCGGAACTTACCGTACATCTGGCCGAAATAAGTGCGGACGGGTAGGCGTGGTCCCGTTGCCTGTCGTTTATCACCTGGAGAGTGGCCATCCAGGGACAAGTGCTGACAGTCATGTGGGACATAGGATGCTACGAGCAATTACCGGAATTGAATACTACCTCGAGCGAGTGGGTGGCGCTCTTCTGTCTTCTTAGAGGCCTGAGAAGGAAGTCGCTCGAATTTGGTGGATGACTGGCCTGGGTCTTGAGGGGAGTTGGAACGCCCTATCCCGACAATGTTAAATTTAGTGAGTTAGCTTTCCTGTATTTCAGGAACCGCTGTAGCCATTAACATGAAACTTTTACAGGACATTAAACTGTCTGTTCTGAATCTACTGAATTACAATAATTGCATTTCAACCACTGCTTTCATAAGTACAATTTTTTAATTACACAGTTAAAATTTTGTGTGTTTTTTTTACGTTATCCTAAATAATTTTTTTTATACGTAACATCATGTTCTTCTTTTAGTTAAGTAGACTCGGGATATGTATGTTATTACTCCCTGAAAATTTGAATAGTCTACTCGAAGTGGTTTCAGAGATTTAGGGAAAAATGCAACAGAAAATGTAAATTTTCAGGAACTGCTTCTGAAGTTTCAAAAGACTGTACCTCACTTAAAATATGCTTAATTTTTTTTTATTTTTAGTCACTCAGAAGCACCCTGCATCATACTGTACATCATCCTTTTTTTTATTATATCACTTGCGCCTTGTCCCGCGGTTTCGCAGGGTTGGCCATGGTTAATCGGATTTGGCATGGGAATGTTAAGGGGGGGCGGGCGGATGCCCTTCCTGCCGCCACCCCATACCCCCTGGGACGGAATTAGAGTACCCCAGCTGACTACATGTAGTGTAAATCGTGAAATAGCGTGAATGTGTTTCAAACGTCTGCGAGTCGTGTAACTGAGGCGGGACGTGGGGACCAGCCGTGTATTCACCTAGTAGGATGTGGAAAACCGCCTAAAAACCACATTCAGGCTGCCCGGCACAACGGCCGTCGTCGTTAATCCGCCGGACGCATTCGATCCAGGGCCGGCACGCCTACCCGAGTCCAGGAAGCAGCGCGTTAGCGCTCTCGGCTACCCTTGCGGGTTATACTGTACATCATCCTATCGATATTTTTCCAAGTTTTTTCTTCTTTTCTTCTTTCTGGTGTCCTTAGTGGTCTACTGTGCTGCATACTCTGTTTTGTCAATGCGAGCCTTGTCCATCCGTTGAAGTTCTCTGATGCAGTTTGCTCCAGGATATATTGCCATATACTGTAGCACTTTCACCCTACCAATGTTGCCATCATTAAAAGCAATAACAGCATCACTGACCTCCGGATTTAGTGTCTTTATTGCAACAAAACATCTCTTAGGTAAGCGAGTTCACATAGTATTACTGAAGGACACAATAGAATTTTGAGTCTGACCATGCAGACACTTCTTCAGTAATCCAGGATTTGCCAGGTCTCTGTAAACAGATTTTATGATATCCATGACTGCTGCTGGGATGGAATGTTTATGGCTGTACGAACTGTTTGAGTACTGCGAATTGCGGTAATTGCACAGTGAATGAGGTTATTTCTAATGGCCACCCCGTAATACTGCTGTAGTTCGTGGCCCAATAGGACCACGCGAGATTCAATCAATCAACGTCCCTTTTGATGGTTGGTCTTCCTTTGTGTCCCAATTTGTTTCATCCTTTCAGAATGATGTATCTTTCTTTCGTCAGACCACGGTGTTCCAGTCCGTTTTCTAATTTCACTCTGACCAACTTTCCAAGCAAATATCTTTTGTCTGACTGAGTTATACAGGCTACTTCCAGATCGTCCTTAATCACAGAGATCCCCTTAATTGGCAAAGTTTTGGCCTTACTTCCGTTTTCGTAGCATTCTACTATTTGTTCTGTCAACCTAGTGGGTGCAATTCTTTTAATGTGCACATAAATTTTAAGTCTTCCTTTTTCTGATGTCGCCATGTACGTCGGTGCATTCTTCTATTTCCTTATCACTTCTCAGTCTATAAGTTTCTCCGTCAGTCACTTTGGGGCCTAATGTTTCGCAACAGTCTCTCTTCCTTTCTTTAAAATTTATTCAGTATCCCTCTTTCTATTTAAAATTATAGTTTCTGCTCCATAAAGACATTCAGCTTTGATTGCAGTGCTGGGATGCCTAAGTTTACTGGATTTAGAAAGTGATTTTATAATTATAAACGTTTTGTCTTGATCTGAATGCAGTTGCATTCCTTGTATGGTTTCCCCCAAGTATTTAAACTGAGAAGCCCTTATTATTTTTCCATATGTCCTGTTCAAAAACTTTGATGCTTGTTTTTTATATATCATATATTCCGTTTTTTCGAATGATATTTGTAATCCTACTTTTTCTGCAACTTCTTTAACAATTTCAATTTGTTTTTCAGCTGTGGTAATATCCATAGTTAAAATTGCCTGATCATCTGAAAAATCGAGACAATCTATTACTTCTACTCGTCCTAACTTGATTGATATATAGTTTGTTTTTCTTTTTTTTAGATTTACCTCAGGTCTATACGTTGTAATTGCCCATTGGTTGCTGATTTGCTGGCCTTACAGGTTGCAGTTCATGTGCTGATTATTGACTTCTTTTCTTTTTTTGTTTGGAACAGGTAACGGCCTTGCCGCAGTGGATACACCGGTTCTCGTCAGATCACCGAAATTAAGCGCTGTCGGGCGTGGCCGGCACTTGCATGGGTGACCATCCGGGCTGCCATGCACCGTTGCCATTTTTCGGGGTGCACTCAGCCTCGTGATGCCAATTGATGAGCTACTCGACCGAACAGTGGCGGCTCCGGTCAAAGAAAACAAATCATAACGACCGGGAGAGCGGTGTGCTGACCACACGCCCCTCCTATCTGCATCCTCAGCTGAGGATGACACGGCTGTCGGATAGTCCAGATGGACCACTTGTGGCCTGATGACGAAGTCCTTATTTTTATTTGGAACAAGTGTTAACCAAAAACTTTTTAGTTGTGTTATGGTGAGGCCTGAACTTCGTAATGTGGCACCTGAAATTATTTGGATAGAGGTTCGTGTTTCAAGTACTTCCAGACATTAACTGACTCTTCCTTAGAGTTTGTTTATTGTCTTATATTTAAATGGAATTTTTAAAATTCGCGTGTTTGCAAGAAAAAAAGGAAATAGTAATTTTTTGTTAAATAGTCTTTATCGGATGAAGAGTTATGTTTTTGTAGTATGACACCTTACATCTCGCAGCTCCTCGCTTGCTATAGTATTTCAAGTAGTATCAGAGACGAAGAAACACGTGAAACGTAGGTGCCTTTTCCAGAAACTTGTGAGAAGGGCTGCTTCTATTTACAAGTGACTCAATTCCCGTTGCTTCTGGCGAACCGCACTGTCACTTATCGCCTCAGCAGACACATAAATATTTGTAGAATCCTTACGAAATAGAAACTTCGCAGAAACGGGTACCAATTTGAGGAAATACGAGCAGCTGCGGCGTTTCAGGCGACTCCGCCCACTGTGCGTTTCAGAGCCGGCCCACGTGAAGGCACAGTTAGCGGAGAAAGGCGCCCCAGGTGTATTCTCGGTACGCACCGCGAGCCCCAGGTATGCAGGCGGGCAACCAGCCGGTGCTCGTTTGCTCCAAAGACCGCACTGGTCCGGAAAAACGCCTCGAGTGTCGCTGCGGCGCTCTTCCGTCTCAGTGGGGTGAATCCCCTCGCAGCTTTTGTGCCTTCGTTTTCCTCTCGCAGAAATCTGTTACCGGCGGAGAGGAGGAGCAGAGAATAAGATTTAGCTCTTTTCTAAATACGAAAACGGCGCACGTTTTGACTTGCGTCACAAAGTATAGCTCGAAAGACGATGTGGTTGCCCCTGCTGCGGCGCGTAACATTCCTCCGCTTCGCAGAAAACGTGTAACTTCGTAATTCATCTCAGTTTCTGTTTTGTAACCGTCTGCATGAGTAATAGTGTAACACAGCACTGCGGTCTTAACGGAGAGCTATCTTCAAATGTGAAACTTGAATCACGTGTACCTCTAGGGGGTGTTTCAAGACCATCACTGCTCACAATACTTAACGAACTTGTGTATAAGTGCAGAAGCACAGGAGTCTGTTTCCGGATGAAACTGTTGCGTATAACCAAGTCGTAACGGTAGAAAATTGTAGAGAAGTGCAGGGTTTCTCAGGGAAGGTTGCTGTAAACAATGGAAGTTCTCTATCGACATGAACAAATGAAACGTAATTCCCCCAAAAAGGTGGAAAGAAACATCAATCCATTCGCGACCACTGAGGCGACAGAATTCATATATGCAACACGCATATACCGGGTGATCAAAAAGTCAGTATACATTTGAAAACTGAATAAATCACGGAATAATGTAGATAGAGAGGTACAAATTGATACACATGCTTGGAATGACATGGGGTTTTATTAGAACCAAAAAAATACAAAAGTTCAAAAAATCTCCGACAGATGGCGCTTCATCTGGTCAGAATAGCAATAATGAGCATAACAAAGTAAGACAAAGCAAAGATGATGTTCTTTACAGGAAATGCTCAATATGTCTACCATCATTCCTCAACAATAGCTGTAGTTGAGGAATAATGTGAACAGCACTGTAAAGCATATCCGGAGTTATGGTGAGGCATTGGCGTCGAATATTGTCTTTCAGCATCCCTAGAGATGTCGGTCGATCACGATACACTTGCGACTATAGGTAAACCCAAAGCTAATAATCGCACGGACTGGGGACCTGGGAGGCCTAACATGACGAAAGTGGCGGCTGAGCACACGATCATCAACAAACGACGCGCGCAAGAGTTCTTTCACGCTTCTAGCAATATGGGGTGGAGCGCCATCGTGCATAAACATTGTACGTTCCAGCAGGTGTTTAGCAGCCAGGCTGGGGATGATGCGATTCTGTAACATATCGGCGTACCTCTCACCCGTCACGGTAGCAGCTACAAAACCAGATTCACAAGAAAAAAGGTCCGATAATGGCAGATGTGGTAAATCCAACCCATACCGTGACTTTCTCGTCGTACAATGGACTTTCCACGACAATTCTAGGATTTTCGATAGCTCAAATTCTGCAGTTGCGGCCGCTGACAGACCCTCGGACCGTGAAATTAGTTTCGTCGGTCCACAACACGTTACTCAACCAATCGTCATCTTCCACCATCTCCTCAAACGCCCACACCGCAAATGCCCTCCGAACCCGCTACAGTCTCCATTTCGTCCTGAACTGTCTCAGCAGCATTACATCTTGTGCTCGGTCGGCCACTACGGGGTCTATCGTCTAAACAACCCGTGGCTTCGAAATTAGCAATCATTCTCGCCACAGCTGCATTTGTCAACGGATCTTTACCCGTTCGAATCCCCTTCCTGTGGCGATAGGCTCGTAACGCTGAACAAGCACATTCCCCATTCTAATAACACAGCTTCACTAAAAGCGCCTTTTCAGGTAACGTTAACATGCTGCGACTGCTGGCGCATCTGATTCTCTCTCTCATTACAGCTCCTTGTCATGCGAATTCACAGACGTTTTGCTGTCCAGCGCAATCTGTCGGACTCTTTGAGACTTTTTTTTTTTGTTCTAATAAAACCCCATGTCATTCCAAAAATGTGTGTCAATTTTTACCTCTCTATCTACATTATTCCGTGGTTTGGTTCAAATGGCTCTGAGCATTATGGGACTTAACATCTGTGGTCATCAGTCCCCTAGAACTTAGAACTACTTAAACCTAACTAACCTAAGGACATCACACACATTCATGCCCGAGGCAGGATTCGAACCTGCGACCGTAGCAGTCGCGCGGCTCCGGACTGAGCGCCTAGAACCGATAGACCACCGCGGCCGGCATTCCGTGGTTTACTAAGTTTTCAAATTTATACTGAATTTTTGATCACCCTGTACATGCGATATGCAGACATATGCGATATGAACATATACATATAGCAGCAGTATAAAAGGGTAGTGCATTGGAGGAGCCGTCATTTCTATTGGTTCGTTGATTCGATGGGAGGGGACCTAACAGCGAGGTCGGCGGTCGCATATGATTAGGGAAGGATGGATGGAGAAGGAGATCGGCCGTACCCTTTCAAAGGAATCATCCCTGAATTTGCCTCAAGTGATTCAGGGAAATCGCAGAAAACCTAAATCAGGAAGAACGGACGCGAGTTTGAACCGTCGCCCCCCCCCCCCCCCCCCCTGTCTGCTAACCACTGCACCACCTCGCTAGGTGTCGTTTGTATTCAGGTGGTTCATGTTGAAAGGTTTCCGACGTGACTATGGCCACACGACGAGAAATATCAATATCTTGGAATCTCTCTAGATGAACTCTTAAACACGCAGAAGGTCACGACTGAGAAGATTAAACAATCTGAAACCCGACTTAATCTACTACGTCCAATAAAATATGAACACGTGAAGTGGAGCAACCAGTTGCCTTTCCTACATACAAAGTATTTGTCCGATCTTTTCTGGGCTATGGATCTCAAACATGGATTGTGTCATCTAACAAAACTAAAAAAAAAAAAAAAATTGCTGACCGGAGGTTGTTCAAATAGATGCAGATTACGCTGTGGTTTCCCAACCAGCTCCTTTCACGAAACGCTTAAAACCAAGGACATGTTAGACAGAAAAAAGAGCATATCACCAGATTCGGGTTCAACAGACTATGTAATAATGGACTCACAAAATCACTCTTGTAGCACGATCATACATAATTTTCCGAAATTCAAATATGTATTTCCTCACAACATTCTTCTTGAATCAGCATCGAATTCACTCCAACGTCGAATTCACTCCAACAGGATCCTCTAGAAAACGAAGAAATGTGAACATAACGAGAACACGTACAGTGATTTTGTACGATGTAGCAGTTTGATATAGAATAACAAATTAAGAGCAAATTATTTCAGTCAACTCCCACAGAAAACAAGGACGGTAGACGTCCCCTGCAGAAATATTGAATCATGCTGCCTCTACAGCCGCGCATGATTGCGAAAGTGTTGCCGGTGCAGGATGTTGTGCACGAACTGACCCCTCGACTATGTCCCACAAGCGTTCGATGGGATTAATGTCGGGTGATCTGGATGGCCAAATGATTCGCTAAAACTGTCCAATCGCGAACAAGTATGGCCCAGTGGCACTGCGCATTGTCCTCCATAGAAATTCCATAGCTGTTTGTCAACATGAAGTCCATGAATGGCTGCAAATGGTCTTCAAGTATCTGAACATAATCATTTCCAGTCAATGATCAGTTCAGTTGGACGAGAGAACCGAATTCAATCCATGTAAACACAGTCCACACTGTTGTGGAGTCACCATCGGCTTGTACAGTACCTTATAGACAACTTGGCTCCATGGCTTCGTCGGCCGAAGTGGCCGTGCGGTTAAAGGCGCTGCAGTCTGGAACCGCAAGACCGCTACGGTCGCAGGTTCGAATCCTGCCTCGGGCATGGATGTTTGTGATGTCCTTAGGTTAGTTAGGTTTAACTAGTTCTAAGTTCTAGGGGACTAATGACCTCAGCAGTTGAGTCCCATAGTGCTCAGAGCCATTTGAACCATTTGAACCATGGCTTCGTGGGGTTTGCGTCACATTCGAACCATCAGCTCTTACCACCTGAAAGCGGGACTCATCTGACCAGGCAACGGTTTTCCACTCTAGGGTCTGGGGTTCAACCGATATGCTCACTAGCGCAGCAGAGGCACTGCAGGCGATGTTGTGATGTTAGTAAAGGCAGTCGCGTCTGTCGTCTGCTGTCTTAGTCCACTAACGACAAATTTCATCGCACTGTCGTAACGGATACGTTCCTTGTACGCCCCACATTGATTTCTGCGGTCATTTCACGCAGTGCTGTTTTTCTGTTACCTTTGACAATTCTGCACAAACGCCGCTGCTCTCGGTCTTTTTTTTTTAAGTGAAGGCCATAGGCCAGTACGTATATAGTAAAAGCTTATGCCCGAAATTTTGTACTCTAAGCACACTGTTGACACGATCGATCGCGAAAAATCGAATTCACTAACGATTTCCGTAATGGAATATCCCATGTGTATACCTCGAACTGCAAAAATCTTCAAATGTGTGTGAAATCTTCTCGGACTTAACTGCTAAGGTCATCAATCCCTAAGCTTACACACTACTTAACATAAATTACCCTAAGGACAAACACACACACACACCCATGCCTGAGGGAGGACTCGAACCTCCGCCGGGACAAGCCGCACAGTGCATGACCGCTCGGCTAATAGCTCCAACTACCATTCCGTGTTCAAAGTCTGTTAATTCCTGTCGGGGAGCCATAATCACGTCGAAAAGCTCTTCACATGAATCAACTAAGTACAGACGACAGCTCCGCCAATGCACTGTCCTTTTATACCTTGTGTACGCGATGCTACCGCTATTTGTGTATGTGCGTATCGCTGTCTTGTTAAGTTTTATCACCTCAGTGTACACAGAACTACATGTTCGACAAGAAATGTACGTTCTTCAACTGGAAACATCATAATCTGAAAGCAAATTGAACATCTAAGCAACACACACATTGCGTTCAATAGTTTTCAACTGACGAACCAGTAAAATTTCATGCAGCACTAGCAAGAATTAAAAACTATCACGTATCTATGAAAAAGCAGTTCTGCCAACTTGCATTCTGCCAACTTTGTTTCGAACTTCCGACGTAACCTACTTCCGCAGCAGAGTGCTCAGCGGTTTTCCAAACACACTGTATTGAAGTCCGTGCATCGTTAATGACTTTAATACACTGTTATGAACTTAGACAATAGCTGCAGTCAGACTGAATTTTTATTCTGTATCTTCCTGGTAGATTGAAACTTACTGCCGGGCTAGGACTCGAACCTCGAGACCTTCGCCCATCGCAGACTGGTGCTCTCCCGACTGAGCTATCCAGACACGACTGAGAAACCCGCCTTTACAGATTCACCCGACCACTATCTAATCTACCTCTCAAGATGTGGTGTGTATGTCAAAAATAAAATAAATAATCTTTTTCGACAGGTAGACCCTTATTTCAAAGTACTTACTGAGTGCAGTTTTTTATCCTAAAGATTTGAGACAGCATGTATAGACCGTTACCAATCTCATAGCTTTTTTTAGGCAGTTTTTAGCAGTCCATGTATGCTTCAAAAAGACTTATGACACTAAACTGCATAACTGGATTTTATTAGTACTACCGGCGGAAACCGAAGTACTAATAAAATCGAGTTAATGAAGTCCAACGTCATGAGTTTTTTGAAACATTACTGTTTTCATTTGGGCCCATCTTGATAATTTCTGACGTTTCTTGTCAGTGTTCAATTCGTGTTGTGGTGTCACCGCCAGACACCACACTTGCTAGGTGGTAGCCTTTAAATCGGCCGCGGTCCATTAGTATACGTCGGACCCGCGTGTCGCCACTGTCAGTGATCGCAGACCGAGCGCCGCCACACGGCAGGTCTAGAGAGACTTACTAGCACTCGCCCCAGTTGTACAACCGACTTTGCTAGCAATGCTACACTGACAATTACGCTCTCATTTGCCGAGACGATAGTTAGCATAGCCTTCAGCTACGTCATTTGCTACGACCTAGCAAGGCGCCGTATTCAATTGATATTTATCTTATCAAGCATGTACAGTCAAGAGAGATGTACACCGATTATGGATTAAAGTTAAGTATTCCAAGAACTACGTTCTTTTCTTATTAGACTCAACTCCTTTAATTGTTCCAGACCTCACGCCAGTCTGCGTGTAATTAAACGCGTGCATTTCGGCCTCCTCTAGCAACACGGTGTTGGCTCTTCTGCCAACACAGTACGTGTTTCCTCCATACCTCTGCAAAACAAGTTCGAATCATCATATCGACAGAAAGGTAATCATCGAAACGATATGCTCAGTCTTTGAGCACTTACACCATTGTGTTCTCTGTCTTTCACCGTCCTCATTTTTCTTTAACTACGTGCACATACAGCCAACCAGTCACGGGAAATGTGATTCTAAAGTTTGTTTTTACTCGTACAATGCAGTCTACACAGTAGTTTCAGTCGTACCTTGGTACGAAGTTACATAGGCTTAACAAAGGACATAATATGACATAAAATAACTTTTACATCCACAGTATACTGAAACTAGTACACTAGACGAAAACGTAATGCAAGACACACAGAGTTAGTGTGCTACAAAAATCCCACCGGTAACACATTAAGATCTTTTAATTTTTACAGACACAGACACAGATGTACAACATTTTCCTTCTAGCCCTTTTCCCAAACTTATTAACTCCACTAAATATTTGTAAATATTCTGATTGTACACTACTGGCCATTAAAATTGCTACACTACGAAGATGACGTGCTACAGACGCGAAATTTATCCCGACAGGAAGAAGATGCTGTGATATGCAAATGATTAGCTTTTCAGAGCATTCACATAAGGTTGGCGCCGGTGGCGACACCTACAACGTGCTGACATGAGGAAAGTTTCCAACCGATTTCTCATACACAAACAGCAGTTGACCGGCGTTGCCTATTGGAACGTTGTTATGATGCCTCGTGTAAGGAGGAGAAATGCGTATCATCACGTTTCCGACTTTGATAAAGGTCGGATTGTTGGCTATCGCGATTGCGGTTTATCGTATCGCGACATTGTTGCTCGCGTTGGTCGAGATCCAATGACTGTTAGCAGAATGTGGAATCGGTGGGTTCAGGAGGGTAATACGGAACGCCGTACTGGATCCCAACGGCCTCGTATCACTAGCAGTCGAGATGACAGGCATCTTATCCGAATGGCTGTAACGGATCGTGCAGGCACATCTCGAACCCTGAGTCAACAGCCGGCCGCTGGTGGCCGAGCGGTTCTGGCGCTACAGTCTGGAACCGCGCGACCGCTACGGTCGCAGGTTCAAATCCTGCCTCGGGCATGGATGTGTGTGTTGTCCTTAGGTTAGTTAGGTTTAAGTAGTTCTAAGTTCTAGGGGACTTATGACCTCAGCAGTTGAGTCCCATAGTGCTCAGAGCCATTTGAACCATTTTGAACCTGAGTCAACAGATGGGGGACATTTGCATGACAACAACCATCTGCACGAACAGTTCGACGACGTTTGCAGCAGCATGGACTATCAGCTCGGAGACCATGGCTGCGGTTACCCTTGACGCTGCATCACAGACAGGATCGCCTGCGAAGGTGTACTCAACGACGAACCGGGGTGCACGCATGGCAAAACGTCATTTTTTCGGATGAATGCAGGTTCTGTTTACAGCATCATGATTGTCGCATCCGTGTTTGGTGACATCGCGGTGAACGCACATTGGAAGCGTGTATTCGTCATCGCCATACTGGCGTATCATCCGCGTGATCGTATGGGGTGCCATTGGTTACACGTCTCGGTCACCTCTTGTTCGCATTGACGGCACTTTTAACAGTGGACGTTACATTTCAGATGTCCTACGACCCGTGGCTCTACCCTTCATTCAATCCCTGCGAAACCCTACCTTTCAGCAGGATAATGCACGACCGCATGTTGCAGGTCCTGTACGGGCCTTTCTGGATACAGAAAATGTTCGACTGCTGCCCTGGCCAGCACATTCTCCAGATCACCAACTGAAAACGTCTGGTGAATGGTGGCCGAGCAACTGGCTCGTCACAATACGCCAGTCACTACTCTTGATGAACCGTGGTATCGTGTTGAAGCTGCATGGGTAGCTGTACCTGTACACGCCATCCAAGATCTGACTTAATGCCCAGGCGTATCAAGGCCGTTATTACGGCCAGAAGTGGTTGTTCTGAGTACTGATTTCTCAGGATCTATGCACCCAAATTTCGTGAAAATGTAATCGCATGTTAGTTTTAGTTTAACATATTTCTCCAATGAATACGCGTTCATCATCTGTTCTTGTTGTAGCAATTTTAAAGGCCAGTAGTGCATTTGTTTCTACTTTGCATTTCACACCACAAGGAAAGGAGCTGGTGGTTTTGGCTGGCTCTGAGCACTATGGGACTCAACTGCTGAGGTCATTAGTCCCCTAGAACTTAGAACTAGTTAAACCTAACTAACCTAAGGACATCACACACATCCATGCCCGAGGCAGGATTCGAACCCGCGACCGTAGCGGTCTCGCGGTTCCAGACTGCAGCGCCAGAACCGCGCGGCCACTTCGGCCGGCGGTGGTTTTGGATCCGACCCGTTATAGAGTCATGGTTCTTTTCAGTCGAGTACCAGACGAGCTAGAAGCTGGTCAAAGAGCTTCCCAATTGGGAATTAAGGAGGGTGGGGGGGAGGGGTGCGGGGAGAGGCGGTGAGCTTACGAGTCCCGGCATTTACCTGACAACGAATAGAAACCTACCAAAAACCCGGGGTTGAAATGGAGAGGATAGCAACCATTTTCCCCATAGTCCCAAACACAGGCTAATATTTTGTGTATGTGACTGTATAATTTGTGCTCTGAATGTGTGTGTGTGTGTGTGTGTGTGTGTGTGTGTGTGTGCTTGTGTGCACGCCATTGCACGAATAGGTGTCTTGTTGTATAACTGTTTCCGACCCATATATGAATGTAAATTTTTGCCGGGATTTGCATTCTGCTGTAAGACGTGCAGGCATTAGCTAACAGGAGACAGTGCATATGTACCGGATGAACCGCAACTCCGCCGACTTTCAGATGTCGGTCATGTTTAACTTCTGAGTGTTTTGTTGTAAGGGAACCACAGTCTCTCACACATACTTACACAGACACTGCCTTTTGTTTTCTTGCACCAATTGTCATTGTTTCTACGCGATCCAGTCACATTAATCTACGTGCAGTACCCCTCACAGACGGCAAGCAGCAGCACTGCCGTTGGACAGTACATAAAGAATGCTGGGAGATGGCGGAAATTTGTGTCGGCGTCGCAATGCGGAAACAGAGATGTTTATTCGGTGCCCAAGAGGACATGGGCTGTGGCTCTGAGCACTATAGGACTTAACATCTGAGAACTACTTAAACCTAACTAACCTAAGGACATCACACACATCCATGCCCGAGGCAGGATTCGAACCTGCGACTGTAGCGGTCTCGCGGTTCCAGACTGAAGCGCCTAGAACCGCTCGGCCACTCCGGGCGGCAAAAGGACATGACCATTGGCCTTCGTGCGGCTATGGTGGAAGCATTTGCGAAAAGGCTACGTTTGTAAGCTGTTCGCGTGCCACAATGGTCAAAGGATGCAAAATGGCGCCATGCAAAACCGTGGGCCATAGTTAACAGGCGTGAACGATGCCTTTGGAGATGTGTACTGGCGAACAGACGTGCAACAGTTGAGCAACTGATCGGCCAGATGAACCAAGGGTCTACCAACAGTGTCTCCTCAATGACCGTTCTTTGAAGGTACTGCCTGCCTTTCTACGATGACGAAGACTGGAATTTGCACGCCAATACAGCAATTGGACGTCTGTGATTGGAGACAGGTGGCCTTTTCAGTTGAAGCACGTCTTACGCTCCATCTACAATAAGCGTCGGAAGGATCTAGGCCGGACGAGGGAGCATTAGGGTCTCTCGAATATTTCAGTGGCATTCCCTGGGTGATTTCGTCATTCTGGAAGACACAATGCATCTACAAAAGTATGCGTCTATCCCTGTGGAGCATGTTCCCCCCCACACGCGGTTTGTTTTTCCTCGGCACAATGGCATCTACCAGCAGGACAATGCAACGTGTCACACATCTCTAAGAACGTCAGGATGAGTTCACCCTAGCTACCAAACTCTGCCGATTTAAACCCGAACGATCACCTCGATCGCGCTGTACGCCCAATGCGTCATCAACCGAGAAACCCAGCACAGGTGCCCACGACACTGGAGTCGGCATGATTCCACGTCCCTGTTGGCACCTTCCAGAACCTCACTGATTCTCTGCCCTCGCGTCTCGCAGCCATCCGAGCTGCAAAAGGTGGTTATTGAGGCTTTTGACACGTGGTCACATTGCTGTAACAGAGCAGTGCATATTGCACTGAAACAGTGCACAACAGTGCAAACGAACGGTATGCACTGTGTGTTCTGTTTCCATTCCGCTTGCTGCACGTGTTATTGAGAACAGTAATGACCTCCTTACCTCGTTGCTGAATCTTTGCATTCAGTACTACTCTGTTCTGTCTACGGTTTTGTTTTCTGGCAATGTTATTTGTGCGTTAAATGTAAATGTCGTGTGACTAGGGCCTCCCGTCGGGTAGATCGTTCGCTGGGTGCAAGTCTTTCGAGTTGACGCCACTTCGGCGACTTGCGAGTCGATGGGGACGAAATGATTATGATTAGGATAACACAATACCCAGTCCCTGAGCGGAAGAAATCTCCGACCCAACCGGCAATCGAACCTGGGCCCTTAGAATTGACATTCTGTCGCGCTGACCACTCAGCTACCAGCGGCGGACGTTGTGCGTCAATAGTGATAAACAGCAGTAACATGGAAAGGTTTAGTGGTGATGAGTTGGCCGACATGCACAACGTGTATGGGTTCACTGAATGCAATGGAAGGGTATTTATTGCATATTGTAGGTTTCTTCACTGCTGCGAAGGTATTTTGACAGAAAAAACGGTGATTGCGGTATTTACGTTATTACTCTGTAACAACCCATTGCGGACTATGGGTCCCTTATTCAAAAATACTGAGAAGGCATTCCTGAAAAACTTCTGAGCGTTTGTCGGTGGAGTTTCTAACACACACTTTTTACCATGTTCTAGCCAAAAATGTTCTATTAACATGCTTGTAGATAACGAATCTGTGTTAAGTTCAATGAAATGCTTGGGGTTTGTAGGCCTACTTATCTTTTTGGTTTCGACGACTTTTACCCACCAATTAAATGATAACTGGGTTGCATAATACTAATTGCTTCACTGTAGAAATCTCAGGAGTTAATGAGAAAAACCGATGATATTAAATAATTTGCACCAAAACTTAGTTTGAATTTTGTGTTAATGTTTATATTGTTCCACAACATCTGTTAAATGCACGGCTCAAAGAAATTGACGTTACAGATAATGTACTCCAACGATCTGCAACGAACTGCCACTCTATTGCTACTGCCGAGCTCTTTAGATTCACTGCTTGTATGGTCTCTTAGGAATACAAGTTCTTTGAAAGCATTTTTCAAAACAAAGCGACAATGACTGAGCTAGAATCATAATCGGTTCTTTCATAAGAAATTAAACTTACAATTTTGAAGATAATAAGAGACTGATTATAACAAATGTCATTTCTAAAATTGCTTTCGAATTTAGTATCGAAATACTGCTTGAGAAATGTGACTAACAATAGTTGATACAAAATAATTAATATCTCGTTAATTGCAGCAGCAATTTTCATGCTAACGTATTCTGGATTACTCTACATAACGCGGAAATAGATTTTGAGGTTCAGGTTTTACATAATGATCCCGTTTTCACCACATGATCGAAATAATATTTTGTTTATGACAGAAAGTTCTAGAACTCGTAACACCAGAATTAATTGCTATGACTCTGATTTGAGTTCTTATAGAAACGTAATCTCTTGAGAGTGAACGCAGCTGTCAGCGGACCAAGCAAAACATTAATTTTCACGTTTTATGAAATAATCGAATTCTGACAATGAATTTCCCATTAATACTGAACTGATTTTAACGCTATTGTTTCCACGTGATTATTGTCCGACAGTTATATAAATGAAATAATTTTTCCGTAAATTTAATAAAATTTATGATTACAAGAGTTTTTATTAGATTTATTATTCCAATAATTGTTATAATCCTTGCAACAACATTATCAAAAAAATTAATCAATAACCGGGAAAAAAGATCACCATTCGAGTGTGTATTTGATCCAAAAAGATCAGCACGAATACCATTCTCGCTCCAATTCTTCCTAATCGCAGTAATTTTTCTAATCTTCGATGTAGAAATTGGATTAACTAGTACATAAATAAGCTGTAGGTGACTAAATGGGTGTGTTACATTTTATTTTCTCGTGTAAAATGATACTTGATACGATACAGAGCGCCGAAAGTTGTATTTTAACATTTGCTATACTGTGAAATACAATTCGTAAAGGAGTAGCACCGAATACTTCATACAGTATGAGGGTCCCCATAGTATGTCCTATCATAAGTTGTGGTTCACCCTGGAAGTGGTGTGGGTCTAAACGATTCTTACATCCTTCATGTCTGAAAAGCGATCACAGCAGGACCGGTAACTATCGTGATTATTTTACGTTTTCAATCCAGTTGCGGTAAATCATGTTTTAAAAAGGACATGCGAGCCATGCACATGTCTAACGGTTTACTGTTTAGTTAATAACATGAATCGCTATTCGTCTTAATTTGTTTTGGAATAAGCTAGTTACTGCTTCGCGTTTAAAATATAATGCTAAAGGAGCACCTCTCAAAAGCCGAAATAGTTTTTAACAAGCCGAGCGGGCAGCGACGGCCCTCACGTGGATACTTTGGAACACAATGGACAAAGCTGTTTACGCGCTAATAAACGAAAAAGCGGGAACAATAGCACACTGCAGAGGAACGGGGGAGGGGGGGGGGAGGGGGCAGACTGTGTATCGTACTTAGACACTGCGGCTTTAGTCGAAATGACATCTTACGGCACGAAAAAAGACGCGGAGGGACGGACACAAAAACACGATCCCCGTTGATAATCCATTGTGCCAAGTAATCACGTGTCCACGGGGCACGGCGTGGCTCTAAGCTTTCCCTTTGTATGCTAATGGCCGCTAAATGAAGCGTGGACCGCGCTGAGGAGCCTAGGGGAGGGGGGAGGCAGGGAGAAAGTGGGGGAGGGCAAGGAGATGCGGGGAGGCGGGGAGAAGGAGACAAAGTCGTCGTATCAAAGGTATGCCATTGCCATGAGTAGATACGTACATGCGGTGGTACTACGACATTTGTGAACCCGGAGAAGAAAACCTCTGACAAGGAACCCCTTGATCAGTCTTCAGTAAGGTTCAAATGGCTCTGAGCACTATGAGACTTAACTTCTAAGGTCATCAGTCCCCTAGAACTTAGAACTACTTAAACCCAACTAACCTAAGGACATCACACACATCCATGCCCGAGGCAGGATTCGAACCTGCGACCGTAGCGGTCACGCGGTTCCAATATTCAGTAAGGCTCATTTGAAAGTGTTTTGGTAACAGTTACGATAGGAAAAATATTAGTTTGCTAATGACTCACCGCATGCGTCTGGAGGGCAACAAAAATTAATGTCAGGTGGTGAAGGTGCAGAGATCAACCTTCTATCGGGTATATGTGCCACACCGCACAGAACGGACATCGTCGACATTAAAGAAATGTTCAAAACAAACCATTAACTTGCACCTATGAACACCAAATAAAAATGGCACGCCACAGTGTTCACAGAGTTTATCACCATCAAGATCGAAGGCGAACTCTTCGGGAGTTAGAAACCGTGCACGACATTTAGCTAGGTATCCAATATTAAATAATGCGTGTAGGATCATGTTGGTGTAACGGGGTAATGAGAACTGATGGAATGTGATAGTGTGCAACCGAACGCGAAATTGTTATAGAGATTATTGTGAAACTGGCTGTCCTTTAAGGCGTAGCTGCAGATAATGCAGTAATATGTTTCATAAGAAGGGGAAAAGAAACAAACATCCAGAGGCTGAGTTCGCCCAGTGGTTCCGGGTGGTATGAAATGCCGTGTCACACACTTTTCAGGAGGAATGCCTTGCTGCAAACGAGTATGATTTTTATACGCTGACCAGGGATCAAGCAAAAGCAAGTTATTTTGACCAGCTATTGGCCGAAAGCTCTGCTCATACCATAATTGTATTTTCCCACTCTTGCTTGCTGTGACGTAAATATTCCCTACTGCCCTGCATGATCACGGACACGAGAAAGAATCGTAGCGGTCAGAGCATCTCCATCTTTTCGCAGCGCAATAAATAAGTTTCCAGCCAATTTACCACCAATATTAACAGTCGACATAATTGTATGTGAGCGCGTTAAGGCAATGATGTTGGTTGATGTTGATCCAAGTCTCTTGGTAACTCTACTTTAGAGAGTTCCTTTCATATACGATTCCTCTTCAAATCCCGAAAGATGGGATAAGTTTGTTTCTCTCGCCTACAAATTTTCGGACCGATTCCACAGTTCGCTGTGCATCGTCACGTTGACGCTTTATTTGAAATTTCGTTACCTTACGTCTTCCAATCTGTAGCACTGAAGGTTTACTACCATCCACTGCTTCCCTCGAAATGACTGTAATTTGATGTGCATAACGTAGTAGTTCACAACCATGCACATCCTGTAAATTGTATCGAACGTCCCTGAAACGCGCGTACACCGCTGCATTATGGTCACATTGCAGCGGACTTACCCTAAATCTGTTAATAGTTGCTTTTTTTTGTTACTGCGCTGTGGATCATCTTCCATGTACGTAATAATGTTTAGTACCCGCTGCTTGGACAATGACTGTCCTCTACTACGTTTCACTGGAGACGGGATTTGTGGCTCCCTGTCCGCCAAGGATGATGAGCTATATGGCTCGACAACTGTTTCAGTATCACTTTCACTTGTTAAGCACGTATTGTCATCTTGTACTCCTCATGTACACTGTCCGCATAGTCGAGCGTATACGACACCACAAATTCCACTTACTGATCTTGCTGATAGGCTAATATTTTATCTGCCACTTCTTTCCCACTCGGTGAAATTCCTCGGGTTACTCTCTGACGAAGTGTCAACTTCGGCGACAGTTGTAGATACAGTGCAATGTTTTGTTTTTTTATCGTTGCCATTGTTCTGCTCTGTATCAACACCACTACCATTGTAGCACTGTTATGTGTATACGCCCCCGGTAGCTGAGTGGTCAGCGCGGCAGAATGTCAATCCTAAGGGTCCGGGTTCGATTCTCGGCTGGGTCGGAATTTTCTCCGCTCAGGGACTGGGTGTCATTTCATCCTCATCGACGTGAAAGTCGCCGAAGTGGCGTCAAATCGAAAGACTTGCACCCGACGGTAGGCACTAGTCGCACGACTGTTGTGAGTTGCGCGTCGACAAAGCAGTTTAAATCCTCATACTGACCTCACCATTGGATACATCCAGTCCCGCTTCCTGTTGTCGTTAGCAGCCAATGTTGTGACTGCATAGTAGACCGTGTGTGAGGCGTCGAAAGACGCAAGCATCATTCCCCTTTTGCGACCTCGTACTCAAGGGATTCTTTGTGAGACAAACCCAGCTACATTTCCTTCCTAAAGGCGTTCGACACGGCTCTGCACAGTTGTCTACTAAACGAAATAGCTGCCGAACATGAAATAACGTATCAGGTTATTCAATTAAAGTGGATACCTACTACCGAATATGGCGTGGACTGGGCGGTTTTTTAGGTTAGATGGCCTCGGGCAAGTACAGAAAGGGCAACAGTCTCAAAGGGTGCGGGGCAAAGTCAGGACATGCGGGGACCAAGCAGCAATCGGTATTGTAATTGTAAATTGTCGAAGCTGCATTGGTAAAGTACCGGAACTTCAAGCGCTGATAGAAAGCACCGAAGCTGAAATCGTTATAGGTACAGAAAGCTGGCTGAAGCCAGAGATAAATTCTGCAGAAATTTTTACAAAGGCACAGACGGTGTTTAGAAAGGATAGATTGCTTGCAACCGGTGGTGGCGTGTTTGTCGCTGTTAGTAGTAGTTTATCCTGTAGTGAAGTAGAAGTGGATAGTTCCTGTGAATTATTATGGGTGGAGGTTACACTCAACAACCGAGCTAGGTTAATAATTGGCTCCTTTTACCGACCTCCCGACTCAGCAGCATTAGTGGCAGAACAACTGAGAGAAAATTTGGAATACATTTCACATAAATTTTCTCAGCATGTTATAGTCTTATTTCAATTTACCAGATATAGACTGGGACACTCAGATGTTTAGGACGGGTGGTAGGGACAGAGCATCGAGTGACATTATACTGAGTGCACTATCCGAAAATTACCTAGAGCAATTAAACAGAGAACCGACTCGTGGAGATAACATCTTGGACCTACTGATAACAAACAGACCCGAACTTTTCGACTCTGTAAGTGCAGAACAGGGAATCAGTGATCATAAGGCCGTTTCTGCATCCCTGAATATGGAAGTTAATAGGAATATAAAAAAAGGTTTATCTGTTTAGCAACAGTAATAGAAGGCAGATTTCAGACTACCTAACAGATCAAAACGAAAATTTCTGTTCAGACACTGACAATGTTGAGTGTTTATGGAAAAAGTTCAAGGCAATCGTAAAATGCGTTTTAGACAGATACGTGCGAGTAAAAATGTGAGGGACGGGAAAAACCCACCGTGGTTCAACAACAAAGTTAGGAAACTACTGCGAAAGCAAAGAGAGCCTCACTCCAAGTTTAAACGCAGCCAAAACCTCTCAGACAAACAGAAGCTAAACGATGTCAAAGTTAGCGTAAGGAGGGCTATGCGTGAAGCGTTCAGCGAATTCGAAAGTAAAATTCTATGTACCGACTTGACAGAAAATCCTAGGAAGTTCTGGTCTTACGTTAAATCAGTAAGTGGCTCGAAACAGCATATCCAGACACTCCGGGATGATGATGGCATTGAAACTGAGGATGACACGCGTAAAGCTGAAATACTAAACACCTTTTTCAAAAACTGTTTCACAGAGGAAGACCGCACTGCAGTTCCTTCTCTAAATCCTCGCACAAACGAAAAAATGGCTGACATCTAAATAAGTGTCCAAGGAATAAAAAAGCAACTGGAATCACTCAACAGAGGAAAGTCCACTGGACCTGACGGGATACCAATTCGATTCTACACAGAGTACGCGAAAGAACTTGTCCCCCTTCTAAAAGCCGTGTACCGCAAGGCTCTAGAGGAACGGAAGGTTCCAAATGATTGGAATAGAGCACAGGTAGTCACAGTCTTCAAGAAGGGTCGTCGAGCAGATGCGCAAAACTATAGACCTATATCTCTGACGTCGATCTGTTGTAGAATTTTAGAACATGTTTTTTGCTCGAGTATCATGTCGTTTTTGGAAACCCAGAATCTACTCTGTAGGAATCAACATGGATTCCGGAAACAGCGATCGTGTGAGACCCAACTCGCTTTATTTGTTCATGAAACCCAGAAAATATTAGATACAGGCTCCCAGGTAGATGCTTTTTCCTATGGAGAGCTGCATCAAACCAGTCTCAGAACTGAAGACCACAACAACAACAACATGTGTGCAAATATGTGCAATACATGTTAGAAGTGTGTGAAATATAAATATGTGTGAAATATATGTGAAACATGGGCAAAGCCAGGGGCAAATTGTCACACACATTGTCTCAGCGAAATAAACGGCAGTTCACTGAACTAAAAGATCTGACATTTTTCCAAAGAAGATCCCGCACTGGCTGTATCAGTGATTTTTATTGGTGCATCCTCAGGGGAATGTTCAACGTTACCGTGTTATAAATAGCGTATACTGCCTGAGGATGCACCGATAAGTGGTACGAAACCGGTCGCAGATTTTATAAAAATCATTGATACAGCCAGTGCGGAATCTTCTTTGGAAAAATGTCCAAGTTTGCTGTGGTTGCCCGCCCTACAAAACAACATAAAAATTTGAATATATCCTACAAAGAACAGTACGGGAACCTGCATCATGGTAATTGATTACTAACACTCTTTCAAAAGAAATCAGTTAATATAACTGCAATAGTCATAGCTTGACGCATCCATTAATACGTCAGTACAAAACGGATACAAAGCTACTGCTCACGAATAAATTTTGTAAGAATTTCCTCGTTATACAAAGCAGCAGGGAGTTTCAGTCTCTGTCCTGGTTGGCCCGTTATTCGGCAGCTCTACCACATGTTCAACAGCCTTCCGGGTACTGGATTTCTCGTAACTCGAAGCCGCGTCGTGACTGGGAATCTCTTTGGCGACAACTATAAATACGACAGTCCAAAATGGAACGATGAGTACATTTCATAAAATATTTCCTATTTGGTACGCCAACAGTGAGCTGTGATCTTCGTGCTATTTAGTTTATTATTGCGTGCGTCCACGCACTTTCATCAGCTTTCCCGGTACTGCACTCCCCGGAACTCGAGGCTGCGTGGCGGGTAGGAATCCCTTTGACAACGATACTGAATGGATTTTCTTCAGAAATATTAACAAAGGAACTGCTCCCCACTTTCCGCTCCTCGTCCAGCACTCTACAACAATCTGCAATGAATACTTCGCCTTCCTTATATTTCAGAACAATATTTTAAAGTGAACTGTCCTCCGAAATGAAAACCAGCGGGCACCACGCACTCGTCGCCACAATAAACAACATTTTATGTTATGCAACATTCCATTACTAATTTGGCCACTGCGTGCAACAGACGCACATCGAAACAACACCTTAGGGTGTCACTGCTTCTTTTTATTTGTTAAATAAGATTCAGCTAATCATGAGAGAAGTTGTAGGAAGTAGGGTTCATAACTGGAAGCCGATATCATAATACCAAGTATTTATTCAAAGTAAAAGCCAAAGCGGAATTTTATTGCCATGTGACTCTTGAGAAACAGAAACGCGGAAAACTGACGTGAAATACTAACGTTTATTATGCGGGACGTTGATTCACGTCGCGTGGAAGAGTGAAAGGCCGATAAAATCAGAGTTCTTTATCTGCATGACCCACGTAAGTAAATTCACAAGTTAAGTATCCCAGTGAAATCCACACCCCCAAATGCACAAACAAACAGTTAAATTGTGATTAGCTCAGAGCGCAGATTCTGAAATCTTAAACTAACACATCATTCTAAAACAAAAAACAACACTTAAATCTTCAGACTTCACGTTCAGAATAGGACGAAAGCCAGGAAGCCGATGAAGATTCGGCACTGAGCGACTGCCAGCAAACGAATGATAAAAATTCAGTTTATCCATTCTCTGACCAAACTATCATTGGAGATGTGACAGCAAGTCTGCAGCCAACGTGATGAACGTAAATGTGCCTTGAAGAGTGAAAATAAAGGGGATTACTTCAAAAGTTTCCCCGAATGGCGTACAAATACGCAAGGACAATTTCTAATGTTAGTAGGAATATGAACGGTCTTCCACTAAGGGATGACGTCGCACAAAATGTCTAGTAGGGAAGGGAATATGCAGGACTGGCAAGACAGAAATACTGTTGAGATGGCACAAAACTTGTCATGTTTTATGGGAACGGAAAAGCAAGATTATTGATGACATCTATGCTGAAAAGATATTTGCTAGATCTGAAGTGGACACTTGTTGGATAAGGCACAATTGCAGCCATACTTCAGGAGTTAACTCCCGAACGCCATAACTTCAGAAAACGCCCAGCATGTCCTAGAGATCCTAGGAAGCAATCTAGGATGCCATCCAACTCTTAACTCAGATCTGGCCAAGATTTGCGCCCCAGGAGCGCGCTCATCTTCCGCAGGAGCAGCAGAGTCTGTTGAGCGCTCCGGCTTGCCCACCACTACCCTATCCCTAGAAGGTGTACGAGTGAGATAGCCATATGCCAAGGCTGCACGTGACGGAAATTTAGGAAGACGAGTCTGCACTACTTCTAAAAAGCGAATATTGCGGCACAGTTTTATAAAGAGAATTTTTCTGCCATTTATTTTCAACTTTTTACTTTTCCACCAAAACAATAACTTTACTACTTAACTGAATACGTGCATTAGACAGTGGTAAAACAGTGGGAAAAACTACAAAGAGCTTTCCATACATGCATTTAACGTTAGGTTGTGATGTTTGTAAATTTATGTGTGTTGCGTTACGATTTTGAAATGTGTAGACCCTAACGTATCTGGAAGTATGTTTCGTGATACAAACACATGGTCATATCAAAATTAAAATCTGTTAAACCAGAACTTTGATGGAACTTTCGCAATTTCATAACAGAAGAAACCGTTTGCACAAAAGCTGAAGCAAACAATGAAATAACTTTAGCAATTCGTCTGTGCAACCTGGGGTTATGCTGTTGGGGTAACATTTTATAAAACCTTGTAAATTCCTTGACTGGACAAACAGGTCATTTCGACTGTACGTCTATCAGCTCAGGTTGGAAGTAATGAGGAGCTACACCAGTTACCAAATGTTAGAGCGGTCTCAATCTGGTCCTTGAGTTCCAGTAAATGCGCCATGTCACGAACTTCAATCTGATTTTTCCACAGGATTCATTTCTGCTTTATGGCATCAGTGTTGGTTGACTTGGGGGAGGATACCAAACAGAAAGGTCTCAGTCCCATTGGAATATGGAAGGTCAGGGAAGGAAGTTAGCCCTACGCTTCCAAAGGAACCATCCCGGCATTTGCCCAAAGCGATTTAAGGAAATCACGGGAAACCTAAATCAGGATAGCCGGACGCGAGATTGAACCGTCGTCTTCCCGAACGCGAGTTCAGTGTGCTAACCGCTGCGCCATCTCGATCCGTATCAGTCTTGTCCAAAGTACCTGTTACCAATGTCCGCGAGCCGCTGTGGCCGAACGTTTGTAGGCGATTAAGTCTACAACCGCGCGACCGCTACGGTCGCAGGTTCGTATCCTGCCTCGGGCATGGATGCGTGTGATGTCCTTCGGTTAGTTACGTTTAAGTATTTCTAAGTTCTAGGGGAATGATGACCTCAGATGTTAAGTCCCATAGTGCTTAGAGCCATTTGTACCAAATGCGCATTCAGCATTGAATGATGTGGCTTCTCTACTTTTTCCTTTTTCTGGACAAGTGCATAGATGCTATGGTATTCCTAACGCAGGACATAAACTCATTTAACACAACTGGTATCCCTAGCTAACTGTGACAAGACGACTGTCTTGCTCTAGCGGTGACTGGCTACAGCACGTCTACTTCTCTCCCTTCTGATCCCCCAGCCCACTCGCCGCTGCGCTAGGAGGGCTAGGCACAAGCGCATCCGGAGCGTTCGTGCTCTTGAAGCCAGGCCCTGTGATGCACGAGAGTGACCACGATTTTTCCCGGAATCCCCTTCCTTGCGCGAAAACCTTTCAGCCACCACCCAACAGTCTGCACTACCCACTTCAAGAAGTAAAGGTGACTGAACCTATGCAGAATCGTGAAGCGACCTGTAGCAGTCATGTTACTTCACGAGAGAATGAAGAAATGTTTACAACTAGACCGTTACACCAACAGGTATACTAAAGACAAAACAAAAAAGATTGCAGAAACTCTGACTGACCAACTTCAGGCCGCATAAAGCCCTCTTTTGTCAGGCACCAGAAACCGGTTCCACTGTTCCCTACAGCAAAGCCTCTCGTAAGAAGTTTCTGGACTTCTCTGTAAGTAAGAGGATTCCTAAGAGAGGAAATTGTTCCTAAATTATAAAACGTGCACATTAGTATCAAAAGATTTCTTTAGGAGGGAGAGATATGTAACTAGGGGAAGAGGAGAGCAGACAGTAGGAATTTTCATTTCTGATGCACAAGCCAGATACACTGTAAGTAATTAATTCAGGGAATCACTCGCTGTCAGTGGTGTGATGTCGACTCTGTTGGTGACAGAACAAGCTTGATGATATTCAGTTGAGAGTGATGGACCTGTATCTCAAGGAAAGACTTTCGGTCTGAGATAACAGTTACGTTTCCCATTCCTTGTGGGAACTGTGGAAAGTAACATTTGGTGCGACGTAACTCTGTTTATACGTGATATGCCCACTGTTCCGGGAGCGGAGTTGCGCGTGATTTTAGAACATACAGATAGGCGGATAAGACTGTGATAAAGGCAAGAGCTTTGGATAGGTTTCATGAAATGAGATAGGCCGTCTGTTTTTTGTGGTAGCTGATCTATCTAGACACGAGTGAATTAAGACACCTGTTCTGAGCTATAGAGTCTGGGGCTTTTCTGAGCGCACTCAGTAGCAATGTGGCTCCAATCAGGGGTGCAGCAGCAAGCACAAATAATCCTGGGAAGTCCATGAACCTTATTTAAAAACCTATAATATATATTTACATTTAAAAGAATAACACTGTAGCCCTGTCAGAAAGGACCTAGGATTTAGAAGATCATACCGACGGTTTGGTTAAATGTGAAAGCTCGAAAGGCCTCACCTGCTACGAGCTGTAAGATGAACATGAACAACATGGGTAGTGGAGCTTTGTCGAGTTAAGTCGAGCATTTCGAGAGAATTGAGAGGAGAATTCGAAATGAGGCACTAGAAGCAGTAAATGAGTTTTGCTATTTGGGCAGCGAAATAACTAGCAATGGCAGAAGCAGAGAGGAAATGCAGTCTGGCAGTAACAAGACACAGCATTTCTGAAAATGAGAAACATGTTCCACGTGATGTGTCTAATCGTAATTTCGTAGAAATAAGTCCATGAAGGCTTTTGACTGTGTTGACCACAAAATATTACTGCAGAAGTTGGACCATTATGGAGTAAGGCGAGTAGCTTACAATTGGTTCGCCTCTTACTTTAAGAACAGAAAGCAGAAGGTAATTCTCCGCAATATTGAGAGTGGTAGTGATGTTCAGTCCCAATGGGGCACTGTTAAGTGGGGCGTTCCCCAAGGGTCGGTGCTGGGGCCACTGCTGTTTCTTATTTATATAAATGATATGCCTTCTACCCCCCATGAACCATGGACCTTGCCGTCGGTGGGGAGGCTTGCGTGCCTCAGCGATACAGATGGCCGTACCGTAGGTGCAACCACAACGGAGGGGTATCTGTTGAGAGGCCAGACAAACATGTGGTTCCTGAAGAGGGGCAGCAGCCTTTTCAGTAGTTGCAGGGGCAACAGTCTGGATGATTGACTGATCTGGCCTTGTAACATTAACCAAAACGGCCTTCCTGTGCTGGTACTGCGAACGGCTGAAAGCAAGGGGAAACTACAGCCGGAATTTTTCCCGAGGACATGCAGCTTCACTGTACGATTAAACGATGATGGTGTCCTCTTGGGTAAAATATTCCGAAGGTAAAATAGTCCCCCATTCGGATCTCCGGGCGGGGACTACTCTAGGGGACGTCATTATCAGGAGAAAGAAAACTGGCGTTCTACGGATAGGAGCGTGGAATGTCAGATCCCGTAATCGGGCAGGTAGGTTAGAAAATTTAAAAAGGGAAATGGATAGGTTAAAGTTAGATATAGTGGGAATTAGTGAGGTTCGGTGGCAGGAGGAACAAGACTTTTGGTCAGGTGAATACAGGGTTATAAATACAAAATCAAATAGCGGTAATGCAGGAGTAGGTTTCATAATGAATAAAAAAATAGGAGTGCGGGTTACCTACTACAAGCAGCATAGTGAACGCATTATTGTGGCCAAGATAGACACAAAGCCCATGCCTGCTACAGTAGTACAAGTTTATATGCCAACTAGCTCTGCAGATGATGAAGAAATTGTAGAAATGTATGACGAGATAAAAGAAATTATTCAGGTGGTGAAGGGAGACGAAAATTTAATAGTCATGTGTGACTGGAATTCGTCAGTAGGAAAAGGGAGAGAAGGAAACATAGTAGGTGAATATGGATTGGGGGGAAGAAATGGAAGAGGAAGCCGTCTGGTAGAATTTTGCACAGAGCATAACTTAATCATAGCTAACACTTGGTTCAAGAATCATAAAAGAAGGTTGTATACCTGGAAGAATCCTGGAGATACTAAAAGGTATCAGATAGATTATGATGTGTCGGCAGCTGGGCCAACACCTTGTAGATAGAGGTGGCTTAAAAGGCACGCTAGACTAACGCAGACGGGCGTGAAGTACTGGAACAGGATACGTAATTAATGCTACGAAGAAAAGTACGTAGCTGGTATAATACTTATCTTTAATCAATCATTGTGGTACATCGCACAAAGGAGACTTTAATTACAATCACTGTAAGGCTAATGGCGCCTTGCTAGTTCGTAGCCATTAACTTAGCTGAAGGCTCTTCTGTCTCTCGGCTAATGAGAGAGAAAGGCTTCGTACGTCTAGTCGCTAGCTCTGTCGTCCGTACAACTGGGCTGAGTTCGAGTCAGTCTCTCGAGACCTGCCTTGTGGTGGCGCTAGGTTTGCGATCACACAGTGGCGACACGCGGGTCCGACATGTACTACAGGACCGCGGCCGATTTAAGCTACCACCTAGCACGTGTGGTGTCTGGCTGTGACATCACAGATTATATAATGGTAAGACAGAGATTTAGGAACCAGGTTTTAAATTGTAAGACATTTCCAGGGGCAGATGTGGATTCTGACCACAATCTATTGGTTATGAACTGCCGATTGAAACTGAAGAAACTGCAAAAAGGTGGGAATTTAAGGAGATGGGACCTGGATAAACTGAAAGAACCAGAGGTTGTAGAGAGTTTCAGGGAGAGCATAAGGGAACGATTGACAGGAATAGGGGAAAGAAAAACAGTAGAAGAAGAATGGGTAGCTCTGAGGGATGAAGTAGTGAAGGCAGCAGAGGATCAAGTAGGTAAAAAGGCGAGGGCTAATAGAAATCCTTGGGTAACAGAAGAAATATTGAATTTAATTGATGAAAGGAGAAAATATAAAAATGCAGTAAATGAAGCAGGCAAAAAGGAATACAAACGTCTCAAAAATGAGATCGACAGGAAGTGCAAAATGGCTAAGCAGGGATGGCTAGAGGACAAATGTAAGGATATAGAGGCTTGTCTCACTAGGGGTAAGATAGATACTGCGTACAGGAAAATTAAAGAGACCTTTGGAGAGAAGAGAACCACTTGTATGAATATCAAGAGCTCAGATGGCAACCCAGTTCTAAGCAAAGAAGGGAAGGCAGAAAGGTGGAAGGAGTATATAGAGGGTTTATACAAGGGCGATGTACTTGAGGACAATATTATGGAAATGGAAGAGGATGTAGACGAAGACGATATAGGAGATAAGATACTGCGTGAAGAGTTTGACAGAGCACTGAAAGACCTGAGTCGAAACAAGGCCCCGGGAGTAGACAACATTCCATTAGAACTACTGATGGCCTTGGGAGAACCAGTCATGACAAAACTCTACCATCTGGTGAGCAAAATGTATGAGACAGGCGAAATACCCTCAGACTTCAAGAAGAATATAATAATTCCAATCCCAAAGAAAGCAGGTGTTGACAGATGTGAAAATTACCGAACTATCAGTTTAATAAGTCACAGCTGCAAAATACTAGCGCGAATTCTTTACAGACGAATGGAAAAATTGGTAGAAGCGGACCTCGGCGAAGATCAGTTTGGATTCCGTAGAAATGTTGGAACACATGAGGCAATACTTACCTTACGACTTATCTTAGATGAAAGATTAAGAAAAGGCAAATCTACGTTTCTAGCATTTGTAGACTTAGAGAAAGCTTTTGACAATGTTAACTGGAATACTCTCTTTCAAATTCTGAAGGTGGCAGGGGTAAAATACAGGGAGCAAAAGGCTATTTACAATTTGTACAGACACCAGATGGCAGTTATAAGAGTCGAGGGGCATGAGGGAAAGGAGTGAGACAGGGTTGTAGCCTCTCCCCGATGTTATTCAATCTGTATATTGAACAAGCAGTAAAGGAAACAAAAGAAAAATTCGGAGTAGGTATTAAAATTTATGGAGAAGAAGTAAAAACTTTGAGGTTTGCCGATGACATTGTAGTTCTGTCAGAGACAGCAAAGGACTTGGAAGAGCAGTTGAACGGAATGGACAGTGTCTTGAAAGAAGGATATAAGATGAACATCAACAAAAGCAAAACGAGGATAACGGAATGTAGTCAAATTAAATCGGGTGATGCTGAGGGAATTAGATTAGGAAATGAGACACTTAAAGTAGTAAAGGAGTTTTGCTATTTAGGGAGTAAAATAACTGATGATGGTCGAAGTAGAGAGGGTATAAAATGTAGACTGGCAATGGCAAGGAAATCGTTTCTGAAGAAGAGAAATTTGTTAACATCGGGTATAGATTTAAGTGTCAGGAAGTCGTTTCTGAAAGTATTTGTATGGAGTGTAGCCATGTATGGAAGTGAAACATGGACGATAACTAGTTTGGACAAGAAGAGAATAGAAGCTTTCGAAATGTGGTGCTACAGAAGAATGCTGAAGATAAGGTGGGTAGATCACGTAACTAATGAGGAGGTATTGAATATGATTGGGGAGAAGAGAAGTTTGTGGCACAACTTGACTAGAAGAAGGGATCGGTTGGTAGGACATGTTTTGAGGCATCAAGGGATCACAAATTTAGCATTGGAGGGCAGTGTGGAGGGTAAAAGTCGTAGAGGTAGACCAAGAGATGAATACACTAAGCAGATTCAGAAGGATGTAGGTTGCAGTAGGTACTGGGAGATGAAGAAGCTTGTACAGGATAGAGTAGCATGGAGAGCTGCATCAAACCAGTCTCAGGACTGAAGATCACAACAACAACAACATGCCTTCTAGTATTACAGGTGATTCAAAAATATTTCTGTTTGCTGATGACGCCAGCTTGATAGTGAAGGATCTTGTGTGTAATATTGAAACAGTAACAAATAATGTAGTTCATGAAATAAGTTCGTGGCTTGTGGAAAATAATTTGATGCTAAATCACAGTAAGACTCAGTTTTTACAGTTTCTAACTCACAATTCAACAAGAACCGATATTTTGATCAGACAGAATGGGCATATTATAAGGGAGACGGAACAGTTCAAGTTCCTAGGCGTTCGTATGGATAGTAAGCTGTTGTGGAAAGCCCATGTCCAGGATCTTGTTCAGAAACTAAATGCTGCTTTATTTACCATTAGAACAGTATCTGAAATAAGTGACACTTCAACACGAAAAGTAATCTACTTCGCATATTTTCATACGCTTATGTCGTATGGTATTATTTTTTGTGGTAATTCTTCTGATTCAAAAAGGGTATTTTTGGCAAAAAAAAACGGGCTGTTCGAGCTATATGTGGTGTAAGTTCGAGAACCTCTTGTCGACCCCTATTCAATAGTCTGGGAATTCTGACATTGCCCTCAAAGTACATATTTTCTTTAATGTCGTTTGTTGTTAGCAACATTAGCCTATTGCCAAGAGTTAGCAGCTTTCACTCAGTTAATACAAGGCAGAAATCAAATCTGCATGTGGAACGCACTTCCTTGACTCTTGTGCAGAAAGGAGTGCAGTATTCTGCTGCATCCATTTTCAATAAGCTACCACAAGAACTCAAAAATTTTAGCAGTATCCCAAACTCTTTTAAGTCTAAACTGAAGAGTTTCCTCATGGCTCACTCCTTCTATTCTGTCGAGGAGCTCCTGGAAAAGCTAAAAAATTAAGCAAATTCCAGTGTTACATTGTTGATTTTCTTTATTTAAACTTACGACTTGTCACCTGAATACGTTTTTTTATGTATTTCATTTTATCTGTTTCTAATATCGTGTTATAATTTCATGTATTGACTCGTTCCATGACCATAGAGACTTCTCCTTAATTTGGTCCCACGGAACAATAAATAAATAAATAAGAGACATGTACAGTATAGACTAGGGTGAGGAGTGGAATGAAACCGCTCTTCGGATTGGGGAATATGTATTCGAGTGTTAGGTGTTTTGAGGAAGTATATGTCTGGAGTGCGGAAGTGGATAATAAACAGCACAAACAACAAAGGAGTAGAAGCTTTTAGAATGCAGTTTTACCAAAGAATTAGGAAGAGTACATGCGTAGGTTGGATAACTACTGAAGAGGAACTACGCTGAATCGGAGAGAAAAGAGTTGTATCGTACAAGATAGGCAGTAAGGAAGGCGAATGATAGACTTCAGTTTATTGCGACGATTTTAAGTAAACTTGTCATTTAAGGAAACCGCTTATAGAACGCTTGGGGGGCCCAGTTTTGAAAACTGATCTAACGTTTAGGATCCAAAAAAATGTTCAAAGGTGTGTGAAATCTTATGGGACTTAACTGCTGAGCTCATCAGTCCCTAAGCTTACACACTACTTAATCTAAATTATCCTAAGGACAAACACACACACCCATGCCCGAAGGAGGTCTCGAACCTCCACCGGGACCAGCCGCACAGGTTTAGGATCCCCACTAGCAAGAAGACATAGAAACAATTTAGAGGCATGCTACTAGATTTGCTGCCGGTAGGTTATATCAGAAACGAAAATGTTCTGTGAACTTAGATGGGAGCGCCTGGACTGAGAACGACTGCTGAAAGACTGCTGAAATAGTTTTAGGGAACAGATTTTTGCGACAGACTGCACAACGATCTCACTACAATACATAGCGCACAAGGACCGTGAAGAAAAGAAGAATTAGCACTCGTACGGTGGTATAGATACAGTCAATTTTCCCTCAGTACATTTACGTGTCGAAAAGGAAAGGGAAAGGCTAGTACGTAGCAATACAGAGTACAATACACCATGCACCGCATTGTCGGTTGTAGAAAATGGATGTAGATGTTGATTTAGACTAAAAGAATGCTAGAGGATGTCCTGAAACATCAAGGGATTTTGTAACAGAGTAAACTGCGGAGAGTAAAAACTGAAGAGTGACACCAAGGCTTGAATCTGTAAACAGGTTCCTATTGATGTGAGTAATAGTAATTACATAAAGATGAAGAGACATGTACAGGATAGACTAGGGTGGAGAGTGGAACAAAGCCGCTCCCCGGAATGAGGAAGACAACAAAGATAAAAGTAAATGAAACAAGAGCCCAGGCTCTACGGCAACACTGTACGAACCGTAGAATTATCCATCTCTCAGCAGTCCACTGGCTAAAAACATCGTAAATCTCGATGTTGTGACGCAAAAAATACCGGAATACACGGAATGAATAGCTAAAATAACCAGAACAAAATCGCACAGTAAAATTAACTTTAACAACCGCACTGTAGGACACGTGGATAGACTAAAGTGACAAATAGTTCACAAAGTAAACTTAAGGCATTCAGATTCGCATCATTTCTGTAAAGTTAAAAATTCATGGTTGCTGAGAGGGCATAAGCGCCAAATATTTAAATGACATGAAATGGTATTGTGGATTAATATTAAATGTATACTTGCAACCATTAACGAATATTACTTATGAAGAGCATGGTGCCTCTTTGCCTTCCTTATTGATGACAGTAATTATTTTGTTTAATATACGCCTAATTATTCCTCTTAGACCAGGAGCTGCAGTCTCTTTCTCGATCAAAAATGATGTTATCCACAAGAGGTATCATCAACTACGTAACGCTCTTCTACAAATGATAACATTCATTCATGATTTAGTGTTGACAGGCATGGAGTTTTTATCTCCGTGGATTATTTTTATGCAAAACTGTCAGTGACATCCCCAGGCAATATTACAGCAAAAGTATAGTTATGAATAAAAGGAATTAAAAATTGTGAATTTAATCAGATAATTCTTATGTGCACACATTTATTTACTGTCGTTAACTTAAAACCCTTTGTCATACATGTTGCAGGGGAATTGTTATTAAGCTTTATTACATCTCAAAATGCTTGGTGTGTGTACTAAGAAATTCAAGCTAATTAAAATGTTTATTGTAAGCAGTGATACTGAGCCGATTACAACGAAGGTGGATGTAATAAAGGTTGTATACATTGACAGAATCATGACTTTCTCTCGTACAATGGATTCCCACTGGCTTTTCTTTAAAAGGAGTGGAAGGGTTGAAGGAAAATGACGGATCAACATGCATGACAACATATGCTATAAGCATCTGGATAACGATGCAGATTAGGCTTTAAATAAATGTTCGTATTAGGTATCTCTGTCAGATGTGACTAGCCAATAAATTGAGAGAGAAAAAGTTACTCTCTTACCTATTTTTTGTATATGGAAAATTATTAAAGATTTTTTTACAACCTTATGCACATTGAGCAAGACTCTAAAAAGTTAACGGCCTGAGCAGATGTTGATGGAGCCTGGTAGTGCGCTAAAAGCATGAGGTATATTTATGGTTTTTGTTCATAGAAACTGCAATTGTCAGCGAGCCCATCCCTCACTAAATCTTGCCGGACATACCCACAGCTGTACAGGCCAGATAGAGCAGCCCCTAGTCGCGACAGGTCTCCAGCAGGACAATGCAACTATACCTGCTTTGGCGCCAGCGGAAGGCGGGGCTGGGGGCGATGGGCTGAAGGGGCGCATCTATACAGTGGAGTCGTAAACCAGGCATTATGTGCAGAGCCACATGTAATAAAAAATCGCAAGTCTTTGTGTTCACCAATCCTGCAAATAGGCCTCTGACTCACTTCCATCGGCCACCTCGGTTGTATAAGGAAACGTTTAGACAGAATCTTTATTACACCTCATAGCTAGGACTAACATGCTCCAAGGCACAGGCAATTTAGAGAAAGATCTTTAAGACTGTATCTGTTCACTTGTTGCCACGGAAGCTAAGTGACTTCAGAGAAAAATATCTTCTCCATCTGCGAAAACCTAGAGAAGGCAGTAATTGGCGGTTTCTTTTTTTTTCCAGAGATGCAGGTATCTTAACACTTGTGCTGGATCGACATGAGTTTGTGCTGTCATGTAGGAGGGGAGATTTAGCGCCTCTAAAGCCCTGTGATTTGGTCAACATGGGGTGCAGGCGGTGTCGTTTGTCCACTGTGCGGAAAAACGGAATTTTTTTATCTGGAGAGGTGCGAGGCACTCGGGTTCTGGGCTTCAATCTGGAAGCATCTTCTGGTCGATACTCTGGCACGTGTGTTTGGTACTTGGGACCTGTCCTGAGAGTGACTTCACTTGCGAGTAGTTTAGACTGGGGAGCCTGTGGTGAAGTTCTTACTGCACTGACAGTGTGACTTCAAACGTCTGGGACTACTCGTTTGCTGAGGGCCGACTGCACCAACGCCGATTAAAAGTTAACCGCGGTCAAGTCAGCATTGAACCCTGATTAACTCGGTATCTGGCTGCACCAACCTCGATCAAAGCTAATTGAGGGATTTGATCGCGATTAAAGTTAACCGAGTCCGAAGGGTCGATTATCTTGAATTGATCGCGGTTAACCTACTGTAAACACGTAACATGGCAGCGCGTTTTGACGTTTTAGATGGCATAGAAGACGAAGAAATGCTATATCTTCAACATATAAATCGTAGCAACCGTGTTGGAGTACTTGTGGAGAGGGGAAATCCTTTCAAAGATTACAGTGACCGGAAATTTGAAGAGAGGTTTCTTCTTTCAAAATAAACAGTGTGGTGGGTACTGGATCAAATCCACGATGGGTTAGAATTTCCAACTTACCGAAATATTCCGGTCTCGCCCATGAACAGACTTCTGATGACATTAAGGGCATACGGAACTGGTGCTTTTAATATAGTAATTGGTGACAGTGCTAATGTACGTTCTACAACGGTGAAAGGGTACAGTACCACACGACACTGAAAATACGTACAACATTCTTCGTTATTCTTGTCAGAACAACATATTTTTTGTAGCAATAACTCAATTTCACTTAATACACCGAAGCCGGATACCAGTGTAGGAAAGAAGGACAATTTATTTATTTAATTGATCACATGTGCACTCCCACAAAATAAGTCCCTATAACCAATTTGGTGAGATCTGCGAAATGAATGAATGTATGGTCGTCTGCTAACCACAGACAGTGAATATGCAATATATGATCATCTTTGAGACGGTCCTTTGGTCACCTGTGGTGGAACCAGAGAGATGAAATTTACCAGAGCTTTGAGCGCCTGAAATGTGGCTGACCAAAACGATAGCAAGGTGCTCCCCCACCTCAGCGGAGGTGCGAGATTACCTGAAGAACGGCCATGTTTCACCACTCGGGCGCTGGATCTTGTGTTGGTAAGACCTGTCTTAGGTGCGCTCCGTAAACACAAAAGAATGGAGACAATGGTATGCATGTGAAATACTTAAGAGTAGTTTGGATCAATTATTTCTCTATTTTAGGAACTTTTGGGGGGAGAATTAAATGCCAGGCAGGTAATATTAAGGGGATCGTAGCAATCTTCGGAAGTGTCCAATGGTCACAATGAAACCACGTGTAGCAATAAGTTGAAATACTTGCGAGAGCTAGTACTAAATTGAAATACTTCCGAGTGCTAAAGTTAAGCTGAATTACTGGTGTGTGTACTATAAGTTGGAAATACGTAAGAAATGGCGTGTGCAGGACTTAGAGACGAGCACTTCCACGTGGTGAGTACTGTGTGAGTCTCAATCTGTGTATGATACAAAGGATGAAGAGAAGTACTCGTCCAAGGTATCAGTTGAGGACTCGCGAATGTGATGAATATGATCTTAATATTACTTTGCGTGTTATGCTTCCGTGTGACGCTAGATTCAAACGCTAATACTCTGAGAGAGAAGCAAGGCGAGTCAGCCGTCTATCCAGCAACGCCACTTGGCTTGCATTGCACAGGAAGACGTGCATATGTCCACCAGAGTTCGTAGTAGGAAAGAAAAGTTACGAAGTGGGGCAGTGTCTTGTGAAACTGGGATGAATACTAATTGAAGTGGGAAAGTGAAGTGATTCTAACGTTGTGACTAGCCTTTGTGATGTATTGTATGTTGCCAGTGTGATGTATTTAATGTAATTTAAGTATGTGTGGTTTGCATGGGACAGTACCAAGATAGGTTCAGAGGCAGTGGGTTATGCATGTTCCTTTTTGTACCGCCCGGTCAGGAGTAAATTTTCGTGATGATGGGTGTGAGAGTCGAAGTGTAAGATATAGCATAAGATCCACCACCCTATCCAGAAAGTGCACTGTAGCGTTAGATAATTACGAGACCATAAGATAGAGAATCACCAACGTAAAGCCATGCCCACTGGGCGGAGTTTCTCATGAGTAATAGTCGTATCAAATGTAATGGTGTGTTTAAGTTATCTTTGAATCATAGTATAATTTATCGGAATAAAAAAGATAGTGAAAAGAAAAATACTGGTGGCTTTGTTCTTCGAATTTATAATGTGTGCGCCATTCACATTCAGTGCGATGGCCACGTATTGATCAAAGCCGTTGAGTAAGATAGAAAATGTGGTATTGCCAGAGCGTGTGTAAATTTCTAATAGTCAGATGTGCGTTATCCGTTTCCGTTGCGTAATACTCTAACAGGAGAATAATTTGCAGCTTAATTGTGGGTACTAGAGCTCATAATCAGTCATTGATGTTACTCGAGAGATAAGAGAGAATAAATCCACTCGCTTGGCAGCCCACTCATCTTGCAGGCCTGACTGCTTGATGCCACAGTATGAGCAAGGCTTTTGGGTGCCTCTCAACGCCACAAAGAATTATAAGTGTCGGGAACCATAGGAACAATGTCTCGTCAATATATGAAGTTTCCTTCCCGAGCGGAGGTAGTCTCTGGGATGGTTTCAATACACTGGCTGGATTTCCTGGAGTCAATGGTACAGTGGATTGCCCTCACATAAGGATTCAGTGACCTGGGGGACAGAATGCAGAACTTTTCCGCAATAGGAAATCATATTTTTCCTTTAATTGTCAAAGAATCAGCGACCAAAATTTAATAATAAGGGACATTGTGGCACGGTGGCATGGCTCTGTGCACGATAGTACAATATTTCGTAATTGCGCTCGAAGGGAACGGCTGGAAAATGGTGAAATACCAGTCGGTCACGTACTAGGAGATAGTGGCTATGCATGCAGACCTTACGTATTGACACCACTTTCAAATCCACGGAGTGCGGCAGAGCACCGATATAATACACTCCTGGAAATTGACATAAGAACACCGTGAATTCATTGTCCCAGGAAGGGGAAACTTTATTGACACATTCCTGGGGTCAGATACATCACATGATCACACTGACAGAACCACAGGCACATAGACACAGGCAACAGAGCATGCACAATGTCGGCACTAGTACAGTGTATATCCACCTTTCGCAGCAATGCAGGCTGCTATTCTCCCATGGAGACGATCGTAGAGATGCTGGATGTAGTCCTGTGGAACGGCTTGTCATGCCATTTCCACCTGGCGCCTCAGTTGGACCAGCGTTCGTGCTGGACGTGCCGACCGCGTGAGACGACGCTTCATCCAGTCCCAAACATGCTCAATGGGGGACAGATCCGGAGATCTTTCTGGCCAGGGTAGTTGACTTACACCTTCTAGAGCACGTTGGGTGGCACGGGATACATGCGGACGTGCATTGTCCTGTTGGAACAGCAAGTTCCCTTGCCGGTCTAGGAATGGTAGAACGATGGGTTCGATGACGGTTTGGATGTACCGTGCACTATTCAGTGTCCCCTCGACGATCACCAGTGGTGTACGGCCAGTGTAGGAGATCGCTCCCCACACCATGATGCCGGGTGTTGGCCCTGTGTGCCTCGGTCGTATGCAGTCCTGATTGTGGCGCTCACCTGCACGGCGCCAAACACGCATACGACCATCATTGGCACCAAGGCAGAAGCGACTCTCATCGCTGAAGACGACACGTCTCCATTCGTCCCTCCATTCACGCCTGTCGCGACACCACTGGAGGCGGGCTGCACGATGTTGGGGCGCGAGCGGAAGACGGCCTAACGTTGTGCGGGACCGTAGCCCAGCTTCATGGAGACGGTTGCGAATGGTCCTCGCCGATACCCCAGGAGCAACAGTGTCCCTAATTTGCTGGGAAGTGGCGGTGCGGTCCCCTACGGCACTGCGTTGGATCCTACGCTCTTGGCGTGCATCCGTGCGTCGCTGCGGTCCGGTCCCAGGTCGACGGGCACGTGCACCTTCCGCCGACCACTGGCGACAACATCGATGTACTGTGGAGACCTCACGCCCCACGTGTTGAGCAATTCGGCGGTACGTCCACCCGGCCTCCCGCATGCCCACTATACGCCCTCGCTCAAAGTCCGTCAACTGCACATACGGTTCACGTCCACGCTGTCGCGGCATGCTACCAGTGTTAAAGACTGCGATGGAGCTCCGTATGCCACGGCAAACTGGCTGACACTGACGGCGGCGGTGCACAATTGCTGCGCAGCTAGCGCCATTCGACGGCCAACACCGCGGTTCCTGGTGTGTCCGCTGTGCCGTGCGTGTGATCATTGCTTGTACAGCCGTCTCGCAGTGTCCGGAGCAAGTATGGTGGGTCTGACACACCGGTGTCAATGTGTTCTTTTTTCCATTTCCAGGAGTGTAGGTCTTACATTGCAACAAGCAACACTGTGGAGAGACAATATGGTTTATGGAAGAGGATATTCCCGATTTTATCTATGGGAATGTGGTGAAATCCACAAAAGACAATGGCAATTAAAGTGAGTACGGCTGTTCTGCGTAATATTGCAAGGAGCACAAGCAAGGAAGAGCCACCAGAAGATACGGAAATTATGCGGCTGCTGAGGCTATTACGTAGCGAGAAGAGGCCCCGATATCGACGATAGTGAGCCAATGCCTCCCGATCAACAAATGTATCGTGATGACACGTCACCAGGACGAGTAGTTCGTCCACTATAGTTGATGAACATTTTCACTGAGGTAAACTGTTACTTAATACATGTAAAGCATGTAATTATTTTTATTTGGAACTATTATAGTGCACAAATAACAAAATGTTTTTTAAACGTTTACATTACAATCGGTAGAATTGTTCCGGTCCCAATATTTTAGTTTTTCTTTTAGTGCCAAACTTTCGAGACTTTTTACTCTCATTTCTTCATATCTTCTGTCTTCATCATTTCCATCTGCTTCTGGAGTACTTCCACCCTCTTCTGCGTCACACTGCCCAGTGCACAGGAGGAAGTTGGTTTAGCTCTCGGTGGCATCCTTCTCCGATTACATGTTTCTTGTGTTCCTGCACTTGAAGGTTTGGAGAAGGATCGTTGAACATCCTCCATAACAACCTGTGCTGGGATCAGGCTTTCACCAGCTTCAGCAGCAATTGCAGCTCCATTACTGTCTGTGGTACTGCTGGCATCGCCAACTGCTGCATCATCAACTACATCTACATTTACATCCATTACTACACTGTACTGTTCATCCAAATCAAAGGTATTTTCCAGCGGCTTCAATGGTTCAAATGGCTCTGAGCACTATGGGTCTCAACTGCTGAGGTCATTAGTCCCCTAGAACTTAGAACTAGTTAAACCTAACTAACCTAAGGACATCACAAACATCCATGCCCGAGGCAGGATTCGAACCTGCGACCGTAGCGGTCTCGCGGTTCCAGACTGCAGCGCCTTTAACCGCACGGCCACTTCGGCTTCAATGATGAGCCAACTATTTCCAATAGTTTTGCCTCGGGAGGACTCTTTTTAGGTACTGGTACTACCTTCCCTCCTCTTGTTTTATAGACTTGAACATTCTCTTCAGCCAAATCCTTCAGCAACCTCCTCTTCAAATTCTGTAACACCTGAAATTGATACATTTTGTAGTAGCTGATATCATTTTTGTTGTGTATTTCTTGAATTGTTATTCAATATTAATCTAAGCACCATGAAAAGTAGTGTTTTAATTTATATTAGTAACAGATATTTATTGATTTATGATTCAAATAAAATTTAATCTTACCTTGAGTTGAATTAAATTGTGATGCTATACTTTCCCATGCATCCAGTTTTTCCCTAACTGTGCAACCATCCGTTTTTCTTACACTCTAATAGAACTGGAGGCAACCAGCTCCAAAAGTATGTCTACTTCGAATTTGGAAAAATTCGGTGTCCTTTTCTTGTTCTCCATAGTGTAGTAACAATGCTCACGCTACGCCAACAATATGAAAAGCGCGCGGAAGTACCACAGACCAAGGCGGTTACAACACCCTTGCCACAGGCAGACAGCGAATATCATTATCTTTGCACGTACATGGGCGCTTTCCTTTGTAACACGCGGAGTTAACCGCGGTCAAACTCCCGATTAGCTAACCGCGTTTTGGTAATCGGCGTTTAACGTTGGTGCAGCACAAAGTGAGTTATACTGTGTCTGCTGTGCTTGGTGTGTTCAGAGTTAGCGGCCAAAGGTCGCTCACCAGTGGCAAAACTTCTCCCAGATCTAACCTATCGCGTAATTATTCAGTTACCGTTTCTCTCCCACCAAAAACTGTGTAAAAATCATTCTCCAATCACCTGGCTTTTCATCTGCACTGTTCTGAGAATGTAGGACTCGCGAGCCTGTATCAACGTCTCGCTTCTCTGTTCCACCAACGCACGGTCTTTCCGAGTACAAAACTTCAGTAAACGGCTCCTGGCCTTCGATTCCAGCAGATTTCTAAGAACACCCAACTAGTTTATTTATTGCCCGCGGATGGAAAATCCCTCATGCCCCCGATTGCTGACGTCTGTTTCTCAGAATATACTTTCACCAGCCCAGGAATGCGTCTTATTAGTTCAGCTGCTTTCGGGAGAGCTACGCAGTTGACGATGTGTTCAAATAAGTTCTCCTTCCACCTCCCCTCGGAGAAATCGATGGAGAAGATACAATGCCCTCAGCAGAGAGCCCTCTAAATGATGGGTTCAGCTGTAAAACGGCGACTTATTTGCTGGGGCGAGTGTTCACGGATCACCATATTAAGGGTTCTGCTGTAGTCTCGCATTGCGCTCTGTTTTCTAAAGCAAGGCGAGAAAGTTTGCTACGCGTACCAGGACGACAACGAGCCAAAACAACAAGGGCGGGAGCAACTTACCTCCCACGTCTACGTCTAGCTGGGCTCATCGCCTCATAGTCCTAGCCGGTGAGTTGTTCACAAGTCGCCCCTGGTCCCTAGACAGTAACACAAATGGGCATTTCGGCTCGTGCCCCCTGCTGGGTCTAACTGCTGGCTTTCCAAAATCTCAGCTGATACGGGGCAAAAATCTACCTTTACGTGTACAGAAACCCAATTAGAATACAGAGAAAAGGTTAAAACATGCCTTGGGCATCACGGTTACTGACCTCGCAACCCGCACGAAAAAAGCAATTTGATCATTCTAAACAGGACGGTAACCGGTAAGTAATTGGATTTGGTCATCAAAAATGAGTACTGTCAGGTAATGAATGGCTTGAGGCGTCTTGCATATGAATCAACAAAAAGAGAAAGATAAATATAATAATTTTAGAACGATGACAACATCATCATAAAAAATCTCTGAGTTGATGATTCAGTAGCAGAAGAATACTGTGAAAATTTCCCATCCAACAGAAACATTTAGTTTTTAGATAAACAAGCAAAAAAAGAAACATTGAACTCATCGAAATGAATGAATGCGACGTAGAAATGCAGAAACTGACAAACAGGAAAGCATTAGCTACAGACGGTATAAATGCCAAATGGTTTAAATACGGAGGTCTTTCTCTGAGTGAACGCGGGCTACATGTCATTGAACTCTCTTGCATTGCGAGTTAGATACCTGAGGATTGGAATCAGGCTTTTTCTTTTTCGTATTCAAGGAAGGGAACAGAAGTGTCTCAGACAAATTTATAGGAATTAGTATCGTTAATGCGACCTATAAAATCTATAACGCTGTCTTAAACAATAGACTCTCTCTTACATACTGTTATTTGAACAAGTAGGTTTCAGAAAACGACCACGCCGGTGACATTTTTAATTTAAGACAACTAGCAGAAACCAAAAAATAATTTAACTTGCTCTACCATCTGAGCTACCCAAGCACGACTCTCGCCCAGTCCTCACATCTTTACTTCTGTGAGTATCTCGTCTCCTACCTTCCAGTCTTCACAGAAGCTCAGATGGTAGAGCACTTGCCCGCGAAAGGCAAAGGCCCCGAGTTCGAGTCTGTCCGGCACACGGCTTTAATTTGCCAGAAAGTTCCATATCAGCGCACACACCGCTGCAGAGTAAAAATCTCATTCTGGAAACATCCCCCAGGCAGTGGTTAAGCCATGTCTCCGCAATATCCTTTCTTCCAGGAGTGCTAGTTTTGCAAGGTTCGCAGGAGAACTTCTGTGAATTTCGGAAGGTAGGAGACGAGATACTGGCAGAAGTAAAGCTGTGAGGACGGGGCATGAGTCGTGCTTGGGTAGCTCAGAAGGTAGAGCACTTGCCCGCGAAAGGGAAAGGTCCCTAGTTCGAGTCTTGGTCCGGCACATAGCTTTAATTTGTTAAAGCTCTTTAGAAAGAGACAAAAATGATAACTGAACATGGGGATAGATTGTCTAAACAATTAACAACAGCTCAAGGAGTTGACAAGAATGTGGCCAGTCTCCAGTCTTACACGACATCCGCATACTAGAAGACATAGTCATGGCTTGGAAACATAATACCTTCTACGGCATAAAGATCAACAAGCAGGATCGTCAACAATCATTCAATGAAAGGAAGATAATAATCAGAGAGCCGTTTACCATCTGAATTTGTTGGCTTCTAAATACGACATGAACATCTCCACTGCTAAAATGATGGTTACGACATTCAAGGGAAAATCACTTACAAGATCTAAAATTATAATAAATAATGTCGTACTGCAACAGGCAACCCACTTTATCTCGGTTACGCCATAGGACGAAATCTAGACAGTAAAGTTGTTAACAAGTGTTCATAATTTAAGGCAGTTTGTAAATGAATATAAATACGTTGCACGCACGCGCGCGCACACACAGGCACGCACACACACACGACACACACACTATGAAAGAGAGACAGGCAACGTTGTGGTAGCACCTACTATGTTCTACATATCTGAAAAGTGGTTCCGAAACAAAAGGTATGTGCAGGATTCACGCTTAAAGGCAAAAGCAAAGAAGATCACTTCAGAAATGGCAACGCTAAACAGGCCGATTTAGTGCACAAGAGAAAACACTCACCAGTCCCATTAACGTCACTATTTGTGAAACACCCGAATAACCACCTCTTGCAGCGCTGGCTGATGCGAGACGTGCAGGGAGACAGTCAATGAGATTCTGCAAGGTATGTGGAGCTACGCCGTCTCCAGTGCGGTGACCAGCTGCACTAGATTTCTCGACTGAAGATCCATTGCGCGAAAAGCGCGATCGAATGGTGACATTTATTCTCGACTGGATTTAAATCTGGGGAGTTTGGTACGATAAAGTCGTCCCGATGCTCTTCGAGCTACGCATGTACTTTCCTCCGGCCTCGACCTTATCGACGACTATTGCAGGTTTTTATTGTTAGGCGTTTCAAGTCGAACGCGCCATCGACCATGTGTCCTATGGGGCATAAAACGTGATTCATTCGAAAGAGCTATCTGTCCCCCCCTCCCTCGGGTACGTCCTGCTGCGGTATTGGCGTGGAAATTTCAGCCTCTGTAGCCCACGAACAGCAATCAGCATTACTCCACGAGCAGGTGTCTGCTAAGAGACCCATCCTCAGCAACATTCGCTGAATAGTCATTGAGGAGATGCTGTTGGTAGTCTCTCAGTTCAACTGAGCTTTCAGTTGCTCAACAGTTGCACGTCTGTTCGTCCACACAAATCTGGACAGCCATTGTTCACCCCTGTCACTTACAGCCCGTGCTACACCATAGCTGCCTCCGTGTCAGTTTAGAATAGCAGCATTTTGCCACGCACGGTGTACTGTAACCACGGCCGCACACAAACAGTTTACAAACTGTTTACGAAATGCTTCCACCCTTGACCCGGAAGCCAATTACCAAAAATGGTTCAAATGGCTCAGAGCCTAGAACATAGAACTACTTAAACCTAACTAACCTAAGGACATCACACACATCCATGCCCGAGGCAGGATTCGAACCTGTGACTGTAGCGGTCGCGCGATTCCAGACTGAAGCGCCTACAACCGCTCGGCCACACCGGCCGGCTAGCCAATTATCAGGCGCTTTTGGACATGAAATAAATCGCTCCCTTTCCGCATGGCGACAACGACTTCATTGTTGTCCTCATCCCCCCGCCGCACTTTATATACTCTCCACCGCTGGTGCTAGCACGTGTCATGCGTGAGCGATTGTTGCACGTTGACGGCAAACATTGATGGCCGTAACATTCATGTGACTGAACAGTGTAGATTTAAACAAAAAGTGATGGTGAGAACATGTAAAGCGTGTGCGTGAAAATGGACTTCCACAACGAGTACCTGACTACAAGCCGAAATAGATAAGACGGAAGGAAGGACCAGAGAAGAAGTAGTTGGACGCTTTTTGAAAGACATCAGGTTACGCCAGTCACTGTTAAACTTTCTATTTCCACTATTGCAATTTCGGCCATAGGCCATTATCAAGAGCAGATGTTCATGTCAAGTTTATACATGCTGATAAATTTACACTACTGGTCATTAAAATTGCTACACCACAAAGATGACGTGCTACAGACGCGAAATTTAACCGACAGGAAGAAGACGCTGTGATATGCAAATGATTAGCTTGTCAGAGCATTCACACAAGGTTTGCGCCGGTGGTGACACCTACAACGTGATGACATGAGGAAAGTTTCCAACCGATTTCTCATACACAACCAGCAGTTGATCGGCGTTGCCTGGTGAAACGTTGTTGTGATGCCTCGTATAAGGAGGAGAAATGTGTACCATCACGTTTCCGACTTTGATAAAGGTCGGATTGTAGCCTATCGCGATTGGTTCAAATGGCTCTGACCACTATGGGACTCAACTGCTGAGGTCATTAGTCCCCTAGAACTTAGAACTAGTTAAACGTAACTATCCTAAGGATATCACAAACATCCATGCCCGAGGCAGGATTCGAACCTGCGACCGTAGCGGTCTTGCGGTTCCAGACTGCAGCGCCTTTAACCGCACGGCCACTTCGGCCGGCTATCGCGATTGGGGTTCATCGTATCGTGACATTGCAGCTCGCATTGGTCAAGATCCAATGACTGTTAGCAGAATATGGAATCGGTGGGTTCAATAGGGTAATACGGAACGCCGTGCTGGATCCCAACGGGCTCGTATCACTAGCAGTCGAGATGACAGGCATCTTATCTGAATGGCCGTAACGGATCCTACAGCCACGTCTCGATCCCTAAGTCAACAGATAGGGACGTTTGCAAGACAACAACCATCCGCACAAACAGTTCGACTACGTTTGCAGCAGCATGGACTATCAGCTCGGAGACCATGGCTGCGGTTACCCTTGACGCTGCATCACAGACAGGAACGCCTGCGTTGGTGTGCTCAACGACGAACCTGGGTGCACGAATGGCAAAACGTCATTTTTTCGGATGAATCCAGGTTCTGTTTACAGCACTATGATGGTCGCATCCGTATTTGGCGACATCGCGGTGAATGCACATTGGAAGCGTGTAATCGTCATCGCCATACTGGCGTATCACCCGGCGTGATGGTAGGGGTACCATCGATTACACGTCTCGGTCATCTGTTGTTCGCATTTACGGCACTTTGAACAGTGGACGAGACATTTCAGAAGTGCTACGACCCGTAGCTCTACCCATCGTTCGAGCCCTGCGAAACCCTACATTTCAGCAGGATGCTGCAGGACCGCAAGTTGCAGGTCCTGTACGGGCCTTTCTGGATACAGAAAATGTTCGACTGCTGCCCTGGCCAGCACATTCTCCAGATCTCTCACCAACTGAAAACGTCTGATCAGTGGTGGCTGAGCAACTGGTTCGTCGCAATACGCCAGTCACTACTCTTGATGAACTGTGGTATCGTGTTGTGGGTGCATGCGCATCTGTACCTGTACACGCCATTCAAGCTCTGTTTGACTCAATGCCCGGGCGTATCAAGGCCGTTATTACGCCCAGAGGTGGCTGTTCTGGGTACTGATTTCTCAGGATCTATGCACCCAAATTGCGTGAACATGTGTTCACATGTCAGTTCTAGTATAATATATTTGTACAATGAATACCCGTTTATCATCTGCATTTCTTCTTGGTGTAGCAATTTTAATGGCCAGTAGTGTATATGTCGTTGCCATTTGCTGTTATATACATTCGTAAGAAAAATTACATGGCTGTGAAAAGTAAATTACTTGGACGCTGTTGGGCGGAACAGTCGAAATCACGTAACCCATGAAGGTAGAAGAAGATATCTCTATGGTTGTTTCTAACATGTATTATGTCTTTGACGTTTAACGAGGAAAACTGGACGCGATGACAGCACAAACCTGCCTGCTGAGTGATGTGTGTCATCAGTGAATAAACGAATTGATGTCCGAGCCAAGTCTTCCCCCCCGTACAGCGCAGCACGAGTGCGAGGTGTCTGTGGAGATCCCCCGCGAGTTGTTTTTAAGGTGGGCGCCCTCCGCAGGCGCGCGCGACTACTACCGTGCGCTACGAGCAGCCGCCCTGGCTCTGCCTTTTGTCTGCCGGCCCTTTGTATGCAGATGTCAGCTAAATGAGACAGCGAAATAACATTCGAGCAACGGCCCGCTCCCGGGACTTGTCTCACCGCGCGCCGCCGTGCTGTGCCCGATACCCTCCCCAACCCCTGCGCGCTGTTCCTCCTCATTTTCGCGTCCCGACCCCTCTTTTCCTCCAGAATTTCTGCTTCTGCACCAGCCTCCGCCCTCCGGCGACCCCCCATCTTCCAGCCCTGCCCTGCTCCGGCCCGCCCTGACGAGTGAGCCGGCGAGAAACGTCAGAAATCTGACACTCGGCCCGTCTCCTCGCCGCCCGTGGCGCATCTCTTCGCTCCCATTACGAGCCACGCAGAAATGTATAGCGCGTAATTTATTCCGGCCGCGAAGCGTGCGTCACGCGATACGGAGCGGCGGAGCCGCGGCGCTTCCTGCGAATTAGGGGCACTGTGCGCCGCTAGCAGACGTCGCTTCGGTCACCAGACACCTGCAGCTGGTAACGCGCTTTTTCCGAAAGACGGCTGCCATTCTCCGGGGCGCTTACCTTAACAGTAGCAGAAACGCGCTGGGGCCGCCTGAGAGGAAATATGTCTGACAGCGTTAATTCCGGAATACGTTGAAAGGGAGAAATCTTTGGATCACACACGAAGGGGAAGAGCCGCGAGATCGCATTCTCATTTCTCTCTTTTCCGACACCTACATCTACATTTGCATGTGAGGAGCATTAGACATTTTTTTCTCGGCCATTTTCGATTGAAAAACTGCCGAATTTGTTGTGGGACATTCCTACTTCAGCCCCTATAGTTTCATGAATTTCCAATAGGTGGCGACGCTATACGTAGCCTCGAAAATGGGATCTACGAGGGCGCTTCAGAAAGTAATCTCCGATTGGTCACAGTGCGGGTTATGGGGGGAGTAGCGACGCCATCTGTGCGTTCACGCACTCAACAGGTCAGTCGGCATCAAGCCGTGATCGAGTGAACGTCGTACCTGCGCTAGTTTAGTTTTTGTGGCAGTTTGAAATGTGTGCTGCAATAGAAAACCCCGCCAAATGTGAAGTGCGTGCTGTCATAAGGTTTTTTACAGCCAAAGGATATTCTGCAGCAGCTATTCATCGTGAGCTTTGTGCCGTGTACGGACCAAGAGTTATGAGTGAAGTAGTTGTCCGTGAATGGGTACGTTTATTTAAAAGTGGACGAGAAAACGTTCATGATGAAGAGAGGAGTGGTAGACCATCATTGGTGACTGACGAACTCGTTCAGACAGTTGATGCAAAAGTTCGTGAAAATCGACGTTTCTCAATGTCGGAGTTGTCTACTGGTTTTCCACAGATTTCTAAGACTCTCTTGTACGAGATAGTGACAGCAAGATTGGGTTACCGTAAGTTCTGTGCACGATGGGTGCCCAAAATTCTTACCGACCACCACAAAACTCAAAGAATGGCCTCTGCATTAGACTTTCTGTCACGTTATGAGGACGAAGGAGAACCATTGTTAAACAGAATCGTGACCGGTGACGAAACCTGGATTAAGTACGTGAACCCTGAGACAAAAGAACAATCAAAGATGTGGGCACATTCAAATTCGCCTACCAAACCAAGAAAAGCCTCGCAAGATTTTTCTGCCAGAAAACTGATGGCAACGGTGTTTAGGGATGCCAAAGGGGTGTTGTTGGTTGAATTCATGGAACGTGGTACGACCATTAATCAAGACGTGTACTGTGAAACAATAAAAAAGTTACGACGGGGTATACAGAACAAACGCCGTGGTATGCTGACTTCCGGTATCGTTTTTTTGCACGATAACGCCCGTCCTCACTCTGCTCGCAGAACAACGGCCCTTCTTGAGTCCTTCAAGTGGGACGTTATCAACCATCCATCTTACAGCCCAGACCTGGCGCCAAGTGATCATCACCTCTTCATGTATTTGAAGAAATGGCTCGGGTCACAGCGGTTTGATGACGACGAAGAGCTCAAAGATGCGGTCACAGGCTGGCTCCAGGCACAAGCGGGTGATTTTTATGCAGAAGGAATTTCAAAGCTTGTGAAGAGATACTATAAGTGCCTCAATCGCTATGGAGACTATGTAGAAAAATATTGCAAAGATGTAGTTGTAAGATGTATATATTAAAATATTTTTATTTAACTTGGTGTATTTTTTTTTAAATCAACCGGAGGTTACTTTCTGAACGGCCCTCGTATAATGGAGGTGCGTTCCAAGCAGACAGCTGTCGTTGAGTTTCCTTTGCCTGCAACCAGAGCATCGCAGGTTTCATAGGAGCAATGCAGAGTGTCTAAAGAGACCTGACGGTGAACAAAAGCTCGGTGAGTCGTTGGGCGAGGCGCCTGTTACCACCGCAACAAGGTAACGCTAACCTGTCCGATCTCCCATGTGCCGACCGGCCTCACACATCTGTGACTATCGTGTTGTTCGAACGTGCGGACACTCTCATTCTAGGTGATCTACGGATCGCAATCAAACACTGCGCTGCTCAGCTGGTCGCCTCTGTTGGTAGCGCTGACGCACGCGTTCACCAGTTGGGGTACTCAAAGGAGTGTGCCTGCTTTGTTCGTCGGCGCCTAACAGAAGACCTTAAACAGCGACGAAGGATCGTCTGTTTGGCCCAATGAAAGTCCACTCCACATGAAGCGCACGTGGATGATGGGGAGGTTGCTGATGCAGCAGGACATTGGCTCCGACGTTGACCAGTACAGTGTTACCATTCATTACTTATTGAACTCCGCAAGGCATAGTACCCTCTGCCAGTACCAGTCATTTCCTTTCCTGTTGAACCTTCAAACAGACGGAGAAAAAAATGACTGTTTGTTCTTTTCTTACGAGACGTATATTCTCGTATCTTGTCTTCGTGGTTCCTCTAGGAAATGTACGTTAGCGGCAGTAGAATTTTTCTGCACGCCTTTTCAAATATCGATTCTCTAAATTTTCTCAATAGTGTTTCTCGAAAAGAACGTCAGGAAGGTGTCATGAACGTATCGCAGAAAGCAAGACGGCCTTAATGTCGCCTGATATGACTTCATGGTAAAGATACACTACAGCGGTTGGTCGATCACATGAATGGTGTCCATCCCAGCATCAAATTTACTGTCGAGATGGAGAAGCACTGCAAGCTACCATTCTTGGATGTTTTGGTTGAGCGGAAGGCAGCAGGCCAGCTTGGTCATTCAGCGTACCGGGAACCATCACACACTGTTCGGTATTTGAACGCCAATATTTTCCACCACCCTGTGCACAAGAATGCGGTCCTCAACACGTTGGTTCATAGAGCCAAGATTATCTCTGACGACGACCACCTACAGTCGGAAATGCAGAACTTAAAACTGAATCAGTAGAAGAGGTCAAACGGACTGCATTCCTGCCATACGGTGGAGCAACTAGCAGCAAGTTAGGACGTCTGCTGCAGAAACATGGCTAAGACCAGTGTTCCGACGGCGGAGATGGTCATCGAAAGCTCGAGGATTTTATTCGAATTGACGCAGTTTGAAAACCGAGAACGTTTCATTCATGTATGCCCGTCGCGAAAGACTGCCAGGACACAGAGCTACACTTTCCCAAAAATTCTTCCAACAAACCGAAGTCGACCATTCGCCTTCCCTACGACAGTCCTCACATGCTCGTTCAACTTCATATCGCTTTGTAGCGTTACGCCCAGATATTGAAACGACGTGTCCAAGCAGGACTCTACTAGTACTGCATTGGAACATTACGGGTTCGTTTTTCCTATTCATCGACATTAACTTACGTTTTTCCACATTTAGATCTAGCTGCCATTCATCACACCAACTAGAAATTTTGTCTAAGTCGTCTTGTAACCTTATCACTTATCTTCGTCAACTTCCCTTATACTACAGTATCATCAGCAAACAACCGCAGATTGCTGCCCACCCTGTTCGCCAGATCATTTACGTCTACAGAAAGTAATGGACCTGCTATTACTCTTCCCTGGGGCACTCCTCACGATACCCTTGTCTCTGATGAAAACTCACCATCGAGCACAACATACTCGGTATTACGTAAGAAATCTTCGAGCCGCACATATTTGAGAACGTATTCCACATGCTCGCACCTTCGATAATAGTCCGCAATGTTACTCCGTGTCAAACGCTTTTCGGATACTTATTACTGTGTCGTCCGTACGGGAGTGTGTGTGACGGTCGAACGTCGGTACGTTTACACGATTCTGCTGCTTGAACGATATCTTAAGCGTGGAATTTAAAACTTCGCTTACGTTTCGCTATCTTCTACTGCCACACCAGACTAGCCAACGAGTGGCTGTATGGAAACCTAAGCCCCGCCTAGCGATTTAACAAAGGACCAGAATTGTCTCGTGTTATCGGTCTGATCTCTTGCTAATGTTTGGCGGTGGTTGTTGTATTCTTCACGCATAGATCACTTCGCAGACGCACGAATCTCTACCAACCTTTACGTGTCGTCATTTCCGCATTCTCTTTTGAACCGAGAGTGCAACAGCCTTTGCATCCTCAGCATTTTGCGAATGTTATTGTTAAAGCACGATGGGCATTTTCCGTCCTTAACCCACAAATTCGGCACTCATGTGGCGCAGTGGTTAGCACACTGTACTCGCATTCGATAGGACGACGGTTCAAACCCGCGTCCGCCCATCCTTATTTAGGTTTTCTGTGATTTCCCTAAATCGCTTCAGGCAAATGCCGGGACGGGTCCTTTAAAATGGTACGGCCAATTTCGTTCCCCATCCTTCCCTAATCCGCTGGGACCGATGATATCGTTGTTTGGTCCCCTGCCCCTGCGCCGGCTGCTGTGACCGATCGGTTCTAGGCGCTTCAGTCCGGAACCGTGCTGTAGCTACGGTCGCAGGTTCGAATACTGCCTCGGGCATGGATGTGTGTGATGTCCTTAGGTTAGTTGGGTTTAAGTAGTTCTAAGTTCAGGGGACTGAGGACGTTAGGTCCCATAGTGCTCAAAGCCATTTTTTCCCCTCCCCCAAATCAACCAACCGCCCAACTCGGCTCTCAGGCGTGAGACCCCGGCAGGTTCTAACATCTCCATTATAAAAACAATTTTCGACACTTTATTTCTTTCGTAATCTTGTGTTTAAATCAGAAGGAGACGCCTTAAATAAAATACACAAGCTGGATGTCTGGTTATCGGTTGTATTCTGTTTCTCGTTCACATGTTGGGGGTTAGCAAATGGCTGTCCCTACCTGACGCAGAAATGAGGGTCATAGACAAAGGTCTGAGGATCATATTGCCAATATCGTACTCTAAGCTGAAACCCAGGAACACCCGACAGCAGACATACAGGTAGTATGTGATGTCAATCAAACTATCTTTTTTCAAACGCTAACTGAGCAGTATATGATGGAGAAACACGAGTAGTTAAACGAACTGCACCCGGGAGTGAGAGCCTCTATTCTACCAAAATTGGACCGTCACTGATACAGTTAGAACACCGAAAAAGTTCAAAGAAGGGCACCTCGTTTTGTATAACTAGAAATAGAGGAGAGAGCGTCATACGCGAGTTGGTCTGGCAATAATTAGAATAAAGGCGTTTGTCTCTGCGGCGAGATCTTCCTGCGATACTTCGATCGCCATCTTTCTCGTCCGAAAGTGAAAATTTTCTTTTCACCCCCGCCTATAAGGGGCAGTCAAATGAAGACTGAACACCCATCACAACGTGACCATGGAATGGTTCCATTTAAAAGTAATCACCACACGTATTAAGACATTTATCCCACGGGGAGACGAGACGATCTTCGTATAACGCGGTTAGCCGATGATGGATCCACAACCCACCCGACGTCCACGTAGGTCTTTCTTCGGGACGCCAAATGTGTTAAAATCACACGGTGAAAGATTAAGGCTGCACGGACATGTATTGTTTTCCAACCAAATGGATGAAGCGTAGCCTTCGTACGATTGGCATTGTGATACGGGTACTATTATGCTACAAGATGCATACTGTGCTCATCGAGCTCCTCGACTGTGGAGCCATAATCAATTGGCAGCGCTATGAAGCGTTGCAGAAACTGCGGTGCGCCGTAAAGTCAAAACGCTAAGGAGTGCTGTCGGACAGAATCATCTTGCACAATAAGGTCCTCTCCCACACTGCCAATTCTGGTGAAGGCTATGCTTCAGCAGTTTGGTTGAGAAGCAAACGTCCTCTGTACGGGCCAGATCTTTAACCAGGTGATTTTCACAACTTTGGCGACCTGAAGAAAAAAACGCGTGGGCGTCGGTTTCAGTCGGACTAGGAAGTACAAGAGTGGGTGCGGTTGTGGATCCGTCAGCGGCCGAACGCGTTCTACGAGACAGGAATTGATCGTCGCGTCTCCCATTGGGGTAAACATCCTAGCGCGTGTGATGACTGTTTTTGAATGGAACCATTCCGTGGTCCCGTTGTGACATGTGTTTGGTTTTCGTATGACTGTCCCTCATACACAGGGAGAAATGATCATCGTAATAAAATAGGAGAAACCAGAACTCACACGGAAAGATTTAAGTGCTCACTTTTCCTGTGCGCTGTTTAAGAGTGAAACGTTAGAGAAATATTAAGAAATGGGTAGGTACTTTGTGAATATGGTTAGACGTCAGATGTACCTTTTCTTCGTGACATAAAAGTTTTTTTCCGAACAGGAACTCGAACCCGGATTTACGGCGTATCGCAAGCGGTCGCCTCAACCACTTCGGATATCCAAGCACGTCTCCCGGACCGATCCAAACTTCCATATATCGTATCTCATCCATATTCCCTATTTTCGCACTTTGTGATTAGCACACAGCGACAGACAAATTTTCATTATCGTCATATTAGCCCGTCGAGGCATGCATACCAATGATTTATTGCGTTTATACAGTGCCTGTATGTTACAAACTGTTTTATATGCAGGTCATTCGCAACTGCTGAAGGTCCCGATGAATGGAAACACCGCTGAAAGCTGCCAAACTTGGTTTTAATTGAACCCACTGCAGGTTTCACGGCTTACAGCGTCATCTCCATGTGTACCAAAAATTATTGCATTAGTCCATCATAGATGAACCAAACGTTCTTAGTCAAGGTATTATCATTATGCATATACTGTCATATTTTAAAGAACTAGACGAACTACTGGTAATTGAGAAGATGGTACATGTAATATTATCTAAGAATGTTGTAGGGTAGATTGAACTGAGTACAATCCGCCAATGACCGGACGACAACGGGAGAAGGGGAGCTCTCGCCCACTTGATTAAAGATCATCGTCCAGGGCTGATTAGACAGGGAACGTCGTTTAGTGAACTCTTAGAAGTGAACAGACACTTGTTGTAAATAGCATTTGGTATGTACTGTGAAGTTTACCTACGGTTATTTGCACTTAGCCATTGAGGGCCTTTTTCGTATTATATTACATGTAGTGTTGCAGGCTTAATCATTCAGCAAGTCACAGAGATAAGTAAACATTTTAACTCATTTGTGAGACTTTGTTACTAATTTGTTGGAGTGTTGCACAACCTTGGCTCTCTTGTTATATGATCCTGGGACATATATGTGTAATGGTGGCAGGAAGAAATTTTCGTAGCAGTGTACTGCACCAGAAGCCGTTTCACAAACTCAGAGACTCGGCCTACCGGAACTGCACTAAGAACTTGGCCTCCACAGTAGTAGCGACGAGGCCTTTACAAAACTGGCGACGACGGTTTACAAAATATTATCTATGGCTGACGTTCCTGTCGTACATTGTGTCCATCATAGATGAACCAAACGTTCTTAGTCAAGGTATTGGCATTATGCATATACTGTCATATTTTAAAGAACTAGACGAACTACTGGTAATTGAGAAGATGGTACATGTAATATTATCTAAGAATGTTGTAGGGTAGATTGAACTGAGTACAGTCCGCGCTTCTTGCTCACAGTATAGTGTCCAGTGGCTTTATTTCTGTCACCGACTCACCATAAAAATGGCTCTACGGCTACCGGCCGAAGTATGAGAAGAAGACGTAACACTATTCCATCCAGAAATGAAATTGTTGTTATTAACAGACTAAGGGAAGGAACACCATAACAGGAGATATTCGTTAAAATTACTACCTCCTCCAAACCGTGAATCGTCCGTCATTCATGAAGTAATTTCACTAATAGAGTATTATAAATACGATAATTCAAGAAACAATACACTGCACAGTATTTTAAAAAGTGAGAATTAGTTATTTTTGATAGCAGTTCCAGGTTCCATGGATAGGTCCGTTCGGAAATTTCTGTGCCATCTCATATATCTCTGTAAAAGAAATTGTATTTCATACTAAAATTTTGTGCTTCTATTGTAATGGTGTAGTCGGACTAAAGCACTGTTTAGACTAATTGTCTCACATAACTCTTCCGGTATTTTTGTAAAATGTGGTTTTAGGTAATATACAGGATCTTTATAAATTAGTTATACACTGTCACGACACAAAAGTAACCTTTAACTGTGTAAAAGGCAAGTAACTTACGGAATGTTTGATACAGCACTGAATGCAGTATATCTTCAATTTTTATTTACAAATGTCCAGTGTGACTGGCTTTTGTAGATCGACCAAAAATCAGTTTCCTGCCAAATTGTATGACTTAAGTCGTGATGTACGGTGGTAACTCCTGGTGGAATCCGTTGTCGCAACTCGTCGACATTTCTCGGAAGAAAAGGAACGAACACTCTTGACTGTCCTCTGACAGCGCCCTTGCCTGAATCACGCCCTAACTATCCGTGACCGAGCGAGGTGGCGCAGTGGTTAGACACTGGACTCGCATTCGGGAGGACGACGGTTCAATCCCGCGTCCGGCCATCCTGATTTATGTTTTCCGTGATTTCCCTAAATCGCTCCAGGCAAATGCCGGGATGGTTCCTTTCAAAGGGCACGGCCGACTTTCTTCCCCGTCCTTCCCTTATCCGATGTGACCGATGACCTCGCTGTCTGGTCTCCTTCCCCGAAACAACCAACCAACCAACTATCCGTCCGTACGTCTGTCTGTCCATGTCTTTAATGTAACCCATACATAGAAGACCATTGGGGATAAACCAGGTGATGGTAAAGGCCAGGTTATTGTTCCACCGTGCACAATTCAAGTCGGCACATTCCCACTGAGATACTCAACACGCCAATATCCTGTTTTAGTTGAGGCGTCAGATAACATTCAAGTATGTCCAGGTACGATATGCCTGTTACACTTAAATCGACAATGCAGGAAGGGTCATAAATCTTGTTGCAACTTACAGCTTGCAGTGCAAAAAACCTTTACTTTTGGCGAGTCCCGTACATGTTCTACACTCCTGGAAATTGAAATAAGAACACCGTGAATTCATTGTCCCAGGAAGGGGAAACTTTATTGACACATTCCTGGGGTCAGATACATCACATGATCACACTGACAGAACCACAGGCACATAGACACAGGCAACAGAGCATGCACAATGTCGGCACTAGTACAGTGTATATCCACCTTTCGCAGCAATGCAGGCTGCTATTCTCCCATGGAGACGATCGTAGAGATGCTGGATGTAGTCCTGTGGAACGGCTTGCCATGCCATTTCCACCTGGCGCCTCAGTTGGACCAGCGTTCGTGCTGGACGTGCAGACCGCGTGAGACGACGCTTCATCCAGTCCCAAACATGCTCAATGGGGGACAGATCCGGAGATCTTGCTGGCCAGGGTAGTTGACTTACACCTTCTAGAGCACGTTGGATGGCACGGGATACATACGGACGTGCATTGTCCTGTTGGAACAGCAAGTTCCCTTGCCGGTCTAGGAATGGTAGAACGATGGGTTCGATGACGGTTTGGATGTACCGTGCACTATTCAGTGTCCCCTCGACGATCACCAGTGGTGTACGGCCAGTGTAGGAGATCGCTCCCCACACCATGATGCCGGGTGTTGGCCCTGTGTGCCTCGGTCGTATGCAGTCCTGATTGTGGCGCTCACCTGCACGGCGCCAAACACGCATACGACCATCATTGGCACCAAGGCAGAAGCGACTCTCATCGCTGAAGACGACACGTCTCCATTCGTCCCTCCATTCACGCCTGTCGCGACACCACTGGAGGCGGGCTGCACGATGTTGGGGCGTGAGCGGAAGACGGCCTAACGGTGTGCGGGACCGTAGCCCAGCTTCATGGAGACGGTTGCGAATGGTCCTCGCCGATACCCCAGGAGCAACAGTGTCCCTAATTTGCTGGGAAGTGGCGGTGCGGTCCCCTACGGCACTGCGTAGGATCCTACGGTCTTGGCGTGCATCCGTGCGTCGCTGCGGTCCGGTCCCAGGTCGACGGGCACGTGCACCTTCCACCGACCACTGGCGACAACATCGATGTACTGTGGAGATCTCACGCCCCACGTGTTGAGCAATTCGGCGGTTCGTCCACCCGGCCTCCCGCATGCCCACTATACGCCCTCGCTCAAAGTCCGTCAACTGCACATACGGTTCACGTCCACGCTGTCGCGGCATGCTACCAGTGTTAAAGAGTGCGATGGAGCTCCGTATGCCACGGCAAACTGGCTGACACTGACGGCGGCGGTGCACAAATGCTGCGCAGCTAGCGCCATTCGACGGCCAACACCGCGGTTCCTGGTGTGTCCGCTGTGCCGTGCGTGTGATCATTGCTTGTACAGCCCTCTCGCAGTGTCCGGAGCAAGTATGGTGGGTCTGACACACCGGTGTCAATGTGTTCTTTTTTCCATTTCCAGGAGTGTATTACGTGACGTGATTTTTGTTCACCCCATATCCGAACATTATTCCAATTCACTTTACAGCAGGGATGTAAGCCGGCTTCGTCACTGAACACAATTTTATTAACAAAATTCAGTCCGAATTTTGTTAAATATTTCTGCACAGAGCTCAGCTTGTTTTTCCTTGTCACTTTTTCTTAAAGCTTGAAACAGTTCCAGTTTGTAAGAATTGAATTAAAAGCTTTTCCGTAATACCTTTCACACTGTAATACGAGGCATGTTCAATTCTAAGCTGTCACGTTTCGATAATTTGCATGGAATACGAACGTAAGCGTAAGCGTTTCTCAAGAAGAGAAATTTGTTAACATCGAGTATAGATTTAGGTGTCAGGAAGTCGTTTCTGAAAGTATTTGTATGGAGTGTAGCCATGTATGGAAGTGAGACATGGACGATAACTAGTTTGGACAAGAAGAGAATAGAAGCTTTCGAAATGTGGTGCTACAGAAGAATGCTGAAGATAAGGTGGGTAGATCACGTAACTAATGAGGAGGTATTGAATAGGATTGGGGAGAAGTTTGTGGCACAACTTGACTAAAAGAAGGGATCGGTTGGTAGGACATGTTTTGAGGCATCAAGGGATCACAAATTTAGCATTGGAGGGCAGCGTGGAGGGTAAAAATCGTAGAGGGAGACCAAGAGATCAATACACTAAGCAGATTCAGAAGGATGTAGGTTGCAGTAGGTACTGGGAGATGAAGAAGCTTGCACAGGATAGAGTAGCATGGAGAGCTGCATCAAACCAGTCTCAGGACTGAAGACCACAACAACAACAACACGAACGTAAGACTGCCGAACAGACTGCTGGCCGTTTCTGATACGGTACACAGCCAGTTTGTACCAATTAATAACAGTTTGTCTTTGTGGTAGTAATGGCTTACAGTACGTATGCCTGAATTCTCTGAACTGTAGTAGCGGATTTGGATTCATGAAACCATAAAGTCTGCACCGTTATACAACTCCATGCTGGCTGTTGGAATAACTCATTCACGCATGCCTCCTACCAGAAACGTCGGGAACTAATAGCGTTAAACTCGAAGATATCCAGCATTGAGTGCCGTTAACAAACATTCCGGTTTCTTATGTACCCTTTTCACAATTAAAAGCTACTTTTGTGTACGTAACTTATAAACACATCGTATGGTGTTCAGTATCTTGAAGTGAAATCAGATATGTGCCCTGTTCGTATGATTATATAGCATAAGCAGGGATGGCTGGAGGACAAATGTAAGGATGGGTAAAATAGATCTTTGGAGAAAAGAGAACCACCTGTATGGATATCAAGAGCTCAGGTGTAAACCTGGCTCTGAGCAAGGAAGGGAAAGCAGAAAGGTGGAAGGAGTATATAGAGGGTCTACACAAGGGCGATGTACTTGAGGACAATATTATGGAAATGGAAGAGGATGGAGATGAAGATGAAATGGGAGATATGATACTGCGTGAAGAGTTTGACAGAGCACTGAAAGACCTGAGTCGAAACAAGGCCCCCGGTGTAGACAACATTCCATTAGAACTACTGACGGCCTTGGGAGAGCCCGGCCTGACAAACGCTACCATCTGGTGAGCAAGAAGTGTGAGACAGGCGAAATACCTTCAGACTTCAAGAACAATATAATAATTCCAATACCAAAGAAAACAGGTGTTGACAGACGCGAAAATTACCGAACTATCAGTTTAATAAGTCACAGCTTCAAAATACTGTCACGAATTCTTTACAGACGAATGGAAAAACTGTTAGAAGCCGACTTCGGGGAAGAACAGTTTGGATTCCGTAGAAATGTTGGAGCACGTGAGGCAATCTGACCCTACGACTTACCTTAGAAGACAGATTAAGGAAAGGCAAACCTAAGGCAAACGTACGTTTCTAGCATTTGTAGACTTAGAGAAAGCTTTTGATAATGTTGCCTGGAATACTCTCTTTCAAATTCTGAAGGTGGCAGGGGTAAAATAAAGGGAGCGAAAGGCTATTTACAATTTGTACAGAAACCAGATGGCAGTTATAAGAGTCGAGGGGCATGAAAGGGAAGCAGTGGTTGGGAAGGGAGTGAGACAGGGTTGTAGCCTCTCCCCGATGTTATTCAATCTGTATATTGAGCAAGCAGTAAAGGAAACAAAAGAAAAATTCGGAGTAGGAATTAAAATCCATGGATAAGAAATAAAAACTATGAGGTTCGCCGATGACATTGTAATTCTGTCAGAGACAGCAAAGGACCTGGAAAAGCAGTTGAACGGAATGGACAGTGTCTTGAAAGGAGGATATAAGATGAACATCAACAAATGCAAAACTAGGATAATGGAATGTAGTCGAATTAAGTCGGGCGATGCTCAGGGAAATAGATTAGAAAAAGAGACACTTAAAGTAGTAAAGAAGTTTTGCTATTTGGGGAGCAAAATAACTGATGATGGTCGATGTAGGGAGGATATAAAATGTAGAGTGGCAATGGCAAGGAAAGCGTTTCTGAAGAAGAGAAATTTGTTAACATCGAGTATTGATTTAAGTGTCAGGAAGTCGTTTCTGAAAGTATTTGTTTGGAGTGTAGCCGTGTATGGAAGTGAAACATGGACGATAAATAGTTTGGACAAGAAGAGAACAGAGGGTTTCGAAATGTGGTGCTACAGAAGAAAGCTGAAAATTAGATGGATAGATCAGATAACTAATGAGGAGGTACAGAATAGAATTGTGGAAAAGAGAAATTTGTGCCACAACTTGACTAAAAGAAGGGATCGGTTGGTAGGACATGTTCTGAGGCAACAAGGGACCACCAGTTTAATATGGAGGGCAGCGTGGAGGGTAAAAATCGTAGAGGGTCTAGTACCTCACGCCGCGGAAGTCGAACACGCGGCAGAACAAATGGACGTGGTCAACCCATAGAGGGCTCCGCCTCCGCGGCGGCTATTCCGCGCAGCGGCTCTCGCGCAGCGAGTGCGCCACCGCTACGCCACATGCAGACAGCGGCCAATAGCCGCTCCCTCCGGTTTCGTATATAGGGGACCCGCTCTGCCCTAGCCCAGCATCTCAGGGGGTACTCCGCAAGAATACCGCCCTTCGATTGTGCCATTCCAGCACTAATCGAAGCGCTAGGTTTTCAGGTGACAGCCAGCCAGCCGAGCAGCACCGGTCCAGCCAGCCAGCCCTCCAGCAGCAGCAGCAGCAGCAGCAGCGGCCCCGGCGCTGTCCGCGACAGCAGCAGCAGCAGCTGCGGCATTCCTGCAGCCGTCGTCGGCGTCAGCGCCAGCGCCAGCATTGTGGGACTCTGGTCTTCGTCCGTCTTCGTCTTCATCCGTCTTCGTCTTCATCCGTCTTCGTCATCGTCTGTCCCCAGTTTTTTCCATTCTTTTTCGTCCTATGCATTTTTGTTTATCCCTGTCGTCATGTCAGCCCCCACCACCACTACAATCACAGCCACACTTTATACTTCCCCCTCCACCGCCACCACCACCATAACATGGTGTGCCCAGTCACACCCCCCTATTTCCATCCCTCCTCTTCTCACTCTCCCTTCGCCCACGCTCTTTGTCGCCCCCTCTCCAGCTTCTTCCTCCCGCTCCTCTCCCTCTGATCCTTTCCCCCCACTCCCCCAGCCAGTCACTGCGGCTCCAGCTAGGGTGGTGGCCCGTCGGGCCACTGCCCATGCCCAACTCTCCCCATCGCCTTCGCCTTCGCCATCACTGCCACCATCGTCGCCGTCGCCTTCACCGTCACCATCTCTGGCGCCGACTGCTGCGTCCACGCTGGGACCTGCCCCTTCCCGCCACCTCCCTATAGCTCCCGTCCCTCATGTCACCACCCACCCTTCTGCCGCCGTTAAACGCCCTAGTGGCACCACCACCTCCTCCGCTCCCAAAAAGGCCCCGCCCGTCCTCCTTCCCCCCCCCCCTCCAGGATGCCATGGATGTCTCCCCGCCTGGCCCTGCACCCTCCGACTCCTCCTCCTCCTTCTCCTCCTTCCCCTCCTCCCCCCTCTTTATACAAATACCTCCTCTCCCGTCCCGATCCTTCCCTTCTCGAGGCCCGGAATCTCTCCCTCCTCCTCCGCCAACACTTCCCTGGTGCCCCCATCTCTCTCCTCACTCCCAGACGGTATTCTGTTCTCATCTCCTCCCCCAGCCCAACCCTCCATACTGACATCCTCTCCCTCCTCCCCATCACCCATTTTGGCCCCAACGCCTCCCTCACCCCTGCTCCTTCCGCATCTCCTACCCATCATCCCCAACCCCTGCGTCGCCCGCCGACCCTCACCGCCGTGATCACTCAGCTCAGTCCATCATTCACGGAGGAGGAGGTGTTGGCGGAGCTCAAGGCACATCCCACGCTGGAGGTGCGGGCTGTCCGCCGCATTTTCAACTCGGCCGGCCCCACCCGCCTTATGCGGGTTTTCTCTGAGGATGCCCCCTCCATTGACCATCTCCTGAAGGAGGGTGCCCGGAGGTGTCTGCGCTATAACGCACACCCAACAGCTGAGTGCCACGAGGACCCCACCTGCCCACATTGTAGGCAAGTGCACTTCCTCCGGCAGTGCCCTAACCTTCAATCCCCTCCCTCCTGCAATACCTGCAATCTCTCCCATCCCACCTACTCCCAAAAGTGTAAAGCCCGACCCCCTCCGACCACTCCTGAACTCACCATCCCTGTCCGTCCTGTGGATGCCCCCACCCCTCCTGGCAATTTCCTTCGTCCCCCCCCCACCGCTGAGGACATCATCAGGTTCCTCACCATTGTCCTACAAAACGTCCACCCTTTCCAGCGCCCTCACACCATCCAACAGGTCTCCCTCACCACCCGTACCATTTTCCACTTAAAAATGTATGCCACCTACTCCAACAACCAGGCCCATTTCACCTTCTCCTGTCTTGACAGCCTTGTTTAATTCCCTGTCATGGCGCGACAGCACCGTATCCTTTTCAACAACATCCGCTCCCTTCCCGCCAACAAGAACCTCTTCCTGCACACCCTTGCCACCCACCGCATGGATGCCTTCCTCCTCAATGAAACTTTCCTCCAACCCCACCACACCGTCCACACATCGCCCTACCTCCTTCACCACTCCGATAATCCCCTCCCGATTGCATGTGGCGGAGTTGCCATTGGTCACTACCGCCAGATCCCAGTTCGGCTCCAACCTCTCCTTCCTGACCCCACCAAACACCTGATCCTTAGTCTCTTCTTCCCCGGCCTTACCGTCACCTGCGCCACCATATATGTCCGCCCTAACGTCCATATTCCCTTCGACTTCCTCTCCCACATTGACCGTACCTTCTCCTCCTATGTGATCGCCGCCGACCTCAACATCCATAGTCGTTCCGCCGCCCAGTTACGGCGGTGGCATCGGTTCCTCTCCTCCCTTCAAGGCGATCTCATCCCCATTCCCCAGCACACCCATCCCGAATCCAACTCCACTAACGATGTTGTCCTTAACCTCCCCTAACCTCCTTGGCCACATAACGGTGGATGTCCTGGAGCCTATTGGTAGCGACCATCTCCCTGTCCTCCTCACCGTTTCAGACGGTCGTTGCCCCCGCCCCGACCCTCGTAATGACTCTCCCCCAAAGTACGTCCATGACTATTCCCGTGCCAACTGGAATGCCTACCAGGATACCCTCTCCACCCGGGTCGATAGCCACCCCTTCACCTACAACCACCCTGACCTTGTCTGAGGCCGTGGAGGCCCACGTCCCTACTATCGCCATCCACCCTCACCGTCCTACCTTACCCCCACAGGCCATCCTCCTCTTCCATGAATCCCGCTGTCTCTACCATGCCTTCCTCCACACGCATGACCCGGACACACTCGGACGCCACCGGCAACTCCAACGACACATTCGAAATTTGCTCGCGGCTAAGAAACGCCGGGACTGGCGACAGACATGCACCCATTTAAATGCTACCCTACCTATAAACTCGTCCAAGTTCTGGTCAGCCTTCCGTCGCTTTACCGGAACTAAACCCTCCCCCTACTATCCTCTTCTCCATGATGATCACCCCTTCCCTGACACCCTTAGTAAGGCCAATCACTTTGCTTCTTACCTCTCCGATGTGTTTTCCATCCCCGATGATCCCCAGTTCGATTACTCCCTCTTCCCGGATGTCCACAATCGAACTGACACCTCTGTCCCTCCCCTCGCTCCTGGTTTCCAGTACTTGGACAACATTGCACACACGGAACTCAATGCCCCAATCACTACACAGGATCTCATTGCTACACTCCGCACGAAACGCAACACCGCTCCTGGTCACGATTGTGTCACCTACCGCCACCTTCGTGAAGCTGCTGTCTCTTTCCTCTCCACCCTGGCCAAGCTCTACAATGTAGTCCTGTCCACCGGTTACTACCCTAACCTGTGGAAAACCTCCCGTATCCTGATGTTCCTGGTAAACCGTCGTCCGCCATCTCCTCCTACCGTCCCATCAGCCTTACCTCGGTCTTCAGCAAGGTTCTGGAATCTATCCTCACCCGCCGCATCCACCAGCATCTCCGCCAGCACCGCCTCCTTCCCGTTACCCAGTGTGGCTTTCGGCCGTCCTTCTCTTCCGACGATCTTCTCCTTCACCTCACTCATCTCCTTTCCGAACAGCTTAATTCCCGTCGCTCCGCAATCTTTCTCCCTGGACCTCGAACGTGCTAATGACCGCGTATGGCATTCTGGTCTCCTTTTCAAGCTCCAAACCTTCACCCTTCCCATTAACTACGTCCGTCTGATCGGTTCCTTTCTCTCCCACCTTCCTATGTCACTATCCATAACACGAATTCTTACACCTTTTTTCCCTCCGCCGGTGTGCCCCAAAGTGTGGACATATAAGGTGAGGATGTGGATCTCACGGGAGGCGTGCGCGAGATAGTCCATGTAGTCGCGCTATGCACTGTGCTCTGGGTGGCTCAGATGGATAGAGCGTCTGCCATGTAACCAGGAAATTCCGGGTTCGAGTCCCGGTCGGGGCACACATTTTCACCTGACCTCGTTGATATATATCAACCCGCGTTAGCAGCTGAAGGTATTAATTTCATTCTAATTTCGTTTCAGACAGCTGCAGGTCACCAATGATGTCTGTTCTTTCGGACATGTCAGAAAGAACAGACACTATATCCATTTAAGTATATTTGTATCGATCGTGAACAACGTTGGCCCTTTAACAGTCGCTTGGGGAACCCGTACTTCCTTTTTCATAGCCGACCACTTGTCAGTGTTGTAGAGTATAAGAACGACTTGTTAAGTTCTGCCGTCTGGAGTGGCCGAGTGGTTCTAGGCGGTACAGTCTGGAACCGAGCGACTGCTACGGTCGCAGGTTCGGATCGTGCCTCGGACATGGATGTCTGTGATGTCCTTAGTTAGGTTTAAGTAGTTCTGATGACCTCAGAAGTTAAGTCCCATAGCGCTCAGAGCCATATGAACCACTTGTTAAGTTCTATGCGTTACGAGGACTGTGTATTACTAAATAACTATTCCGGAACCGGTGGCACGACACCGAAATTCATCTGTAGGTTGCCTAACTGACGGCTTCCAGGGGCAACAACAATTTTCTTTGCAATATTTCCCGTTATTATTGACCGAATTTCAAAGTTTAAAGTGCTCTCACAATGTACTCGTTAAGAGGTATAATCTCACGTCAAAAGTCTTATACACTAAGGGAAATTTTACGGTTAGATTTTGAATATATGTCTTGAGGCGAGGTAATTACCGGCGCGCCAATGGCCGGATTCTATTCATGCAGCACTTTTAAGTATGAGTGTACTTAACAACTTCCAGTAAACTTTACAAAGAATTTAAAACAATTTCGAAACTTTTTCTCACTGACACTCCGCACATACGATGAAAGGAGAAAGGTTTATCCATTACTACAGCCGGCCTGAGTGGCCGAGCGGTTCTAGCCGCTACAGACTGGCATCGGGAGACCCCAACGATCGCAGGTTCGAATCCTGCCTCGGGCATGGACGTGTGTGATGTCCTTAGTTTAGTTAGGTTTAAGTAGTTCTAAGTTCTATGGGACTGATGACCTCAGCAGTTAAGTCCCATAGCGCTCAGAGCTATTTGATCCTTACTTCATTTTCGCTTTCAGTGCAATCCTTCAACATCAGGCACGGCGTTTGAATTTAGTTCTCCTTTACTTCTAACTCCGTTCGCAACAGTTAGCGGACAGCACCCACATATAGCACTGAATATAACTCCAAAATTATATCGCTGTACGATATGTTGTTGAGGAGATTTAGATGAGTGAAGAACTAGCTTTTGTTTAAAAAGACGCGCAGTGTAACTTCAAAATCACGCATGACGTTTTAATTTAGTACTTCTTTATTACTAACTGCTCGCAACACGCTTTGCATACAGTATCGACGTATATCTTTGAACCCACCTGCAAAAATTACATCGTTCTTCAATACATAATTTAGAAAGTATTCCGTCAAAAACACTGAGATGCGTAAACCACTGTCTTTCACATCTATTGTTTCACAGTAATAGCCATACCGACTTCCAACAACCTTTAAGCACAATTTCAAACCTTATGCTTATGTCTCACGTATGTGGTTAAAGCCAAATATTCAGCACACTACCGTAAATCATTTATAAACTTATCAGACGTCGGAATTTACAAGAAATCGTGGATTACTTGCAGTTTCAAACGCCGTCTGAGATTATTATGCGTGAATAAAAATAGTTTGTGCCGAAATTCTCCTGCGAGAAATACGTCTGTTGCGTTAAGTCATAGGAATTTGGTAGATAGACGGGTCTCAAGATTTCGGAATTGTAAATTCTCTTATTAGGGATGCAGCCAATGCAGAGGAGACTTAATTATGAATCAGACCGCATCTGCGTCTACCGTCCGTACATCACGACTGTTGTCCGTCCAGTAATCTCATCGCGGTTGGGGGGTGGGCAACTTCCCCTCCATCAGCAGCTGATGTTTGCTGAACATCTGCGTACTTGATACCTTCATTGCATAGTGATGAACGTCTCATTGTCACACAGTGTGTAATGCGCAGGTATGATCTCGTCTACTGCTGCATTGCACCGATTTTAACATTGCGATTTTCAAAGTGGTTTTATAATACAAAGCAGTTAATACAGGAATGTGCTGGGCGTCCCAGATGTCCCTATACCTCCCTTGACATTGCTTAATTACGGATATAAATACTTGTATTATTGGTAATTAGGAGCAGCAATACACACAGGCCATAGGGAAGCTGACAGAATATTTTTGTGACACGCAGTGAGACATAAAATCAGTGAACGCTTTCGCGCGCTGAGAGTAACGCACTGTCTTTGCACATGATCAGCCGGCTTTTCAAGCTATGTGTATGCACCAAACAGGGATCGAATATTACATAGATACTTCTTTCAACACAATTGTTGCAAGACTTTGAATAACACTTCATAAAGATGGTCGTTAACAACAGTTTGAGCTTCAGCTTTTTATGTTACGTAACTTCTGATATACAAAAAAATTGCCTATAACCCAAGGATTTATAACTTTCATTGACAAATAACTTCGTGACATGTTAATATGTCTTGTGTAGAAGTCAATGAAGCAATGAAGAACGTTAAGTAAATACATGCTGTTTAGATAACGGAGTAAACAACAGTTAGATGAAAACACTACAAATATACGTCATAATTTCAGTTTCAGCCAGCTCTCATTATTTTTCCTGAATAACGGTATTTTCAATTGTTTTGTTGTGTGGGTGAATGAAAGTGACACGTGCGTGAAGTATGAATGATACAAATTGTGAATAACTGAACGTGACTGCGCGTGGTAATCAGATTATGCTACCTTTATGCAAATCACATACATGGGAGGAAATGGCAATTGTAAAACTGTTAGTTTGCTGTACTTTGGAAATGTAACTCTCACTTCAGTCCTTCAGACAATTAAAGATGAAGTTAACTTGTTTTTATTTGCTTTCTAGGAATGTGTTATTTCGCAATTTCGTTTAAAATGATTTCGCAGCGGGGGCTGGTCCAAAGAGAGTCCGCGTAAAATATTAAGGTGGTTGGCTGCTATGTTATTTTGCGAATAACATGAGAGATTTTTCGAGCGCTTTGGTACAGGGAGACAAATTTCTTCCCTGAGTCGTGTGAATTCCGTGGCCAGCTCCTGTGACGTGAGGTCACCAGGCATTTTCCCTAAAATAGAGTAATACTGATTTTTTGGTGATTTTGAGTTACCGGTAAAAGATTGTGATCGCTCGTTGACGACGACTACAAAAATTTCAAATTTTTTTGTGAAAATTAAGACTTTCTTTTAGAGCGGATAAATTCCACGTGGCGAACTGTGCAGTCATGACGATGAACTTTCAGAGACCAAAAGTGATGACCTGCCTGGATTTGAGTGGGTTTTCAAACCTATTAAGCACCGTATGTTTTTGACAAATCGTTTATTACTTAATGATAAGCGAGTTCTTTCATTATCGGGTATCTGAAACTGGCTACTAAAGCGAGGACGTCTCCTGTAAGTGTGAAAGGATTAGTAAAAACTGTATTTTCGTTCGTTCGTTTCTGGAACTGTATGCTAGAACGAACTTGATAGCAAATGTGTGAACGCAAAGTGACTACACAGACCAGATTTTTAATGCAAGTATTTTTCTTCCTTTCACAGCTACAGCCTGGAATGCAATCAAGCCAGTAATGCAATAAGAATCCTACGATACCAGTGGGTATCATTGTCTTCGTTAACATAAAAATAGCTTCATATAAATACTTATTCGTAAAAGCTAAATATTTCACATTTAAATTTTCGCATTCTACATATCTGAAACAGTGCTGAAGCATTGCACATAAATTTCAGTGAATTTAATTTCATTAGTTTTTCTAATCATGTACCAGTAGTCGTTACTGACCAGCTAAGTAATAATTTAGAATCTTATATGTGGATGTGCGATTCACTGCAACCTACTTCAAAGTAATGATCAACGACTAAGTCAGGTCATTGAATATTCTGCACTGAACAAGTGCATTACAAGCCAGATCAGGAAAAATTAACTCATTTCAACTGTGTAATACAGTCAAACGCACGTATGCACCCTGTTGACCTGTGTAGGGCAGATAATATTTTTCCTCTGGTGAGAAACATTCGTCGATTCAGAGCAGGCCGTATTTCTGAAGAACTCACTGCTGTTAGTAGGAACACAGAAAAAAACCGCACCGTTGCAGAATCCCCATTTTGAATGTGATGAGAAGCATTGTTGCTGATATAGTATCGTTTCAGTATTGAACTGTGTCAGTTGTGAAGCAATGGCTGATGTGAGCAAACACAGTACGCTGTTGAGCGGCGTTTAGTGATTTGTGTGAGGGTTCGCGAACGTTCAGAGACAGGGCAAGCAGTGATAGAGGGGGTGCGTTAAGTGGTCGCTTTGGCAAGACGCAATCTCGTCAACCAACCCCGCTCGGTTAGGAGAAACTTGCGTCTCTTTCAGGCAGTGTCAAACACAGGCCGCGTGGTGGGTATAAGGAAACGCGAGATGCAACGTCTGCAGCTGTCGCTCAGTCTGGTGAAGGAGTCTCCAATCAAACCCGTTTGCTAAAGACTAAGTGAAATTCAAGTACCACGGTCAACAGTGCATGTTTATGTTCATGAAGATCTGAAAATAAAAGCAATTAGACCGATGATCGTGAATATCTGACAATGACATTGGACACCGACTCGTAGCCTGCCGTACTTTGTTGCCACAGTTTCCAAATGCCGTGTCTGGCTCAAGGAAGTTTTTTTTTTTTTTTTTTGATAATTGTGGCAATTATCATAGTACGAATGTCGTTTTCTTGTCTATGTAAAATTTCCATCATCTACAGAAGTTGGAAGGAAAGTTGTAATACGGACCAGAATTTCATTTGGGTACCTTTTCGAAATACATTTTTTTTGTGGGTGCGTAAAAGGGAATTCTTATTTTGGCATGTTGCAGGCGTGGTTAATACCTCACATCGAAGACAAGGAATTCACGGATTGTACCTGGTTACTGCAGGGCAGAGATCTCGCGCACTTTGCTCTAGACTTCGTCAAGTCTCTTGGTGTCCACCTAGATGAAACGTCGTACCTTCACGAAGCATATAACCATCGTTGCCAACAAAGAACACAGTGTATTAAATGTCTTATATTCTACGTTAAATAGAAAGTTTTCTCTAAAAACCAAAACCAGTCTTGTACCTCGTAAAACGGTAATACGGTCAGTCATGTCGTACGCCTTAGCCATAAGGGGACATGCCGCGTTTATGCATCTCCATAAACCTCAGATTTTCGAAATAACACACTGCGCATCATATTAAATGCTCCATCGTTGGTTAGGAACATAACGATTCAGAATGAGTTACACACGAACATTATTCCAGAGGAGTCCGATCCATATCTGAGAACTTTTACACCAAACTTTCTTTCTTCCACCAATACACTCTTTCCTCAATTATCCATGTAGAGTCTCATTGACCAGCACTAAAACAAACGCCCTGAACTGGTACCGTTACCACACCGGTACTCCATACAGCGGCTGACATCCAGCATCCAGTGTCCTAACCACTGCTCCTATATATTCATGCATGTTGCCGGTCACAAATCACTGTAAATAATATTTTGTAATGTTGTAATCACAATATTGTACAGTGGAAATTATATTTAACACTGTACGTTATTCAGCACCTAAGTATAAATCTGTTCGTAGATCTACCATTAATTACACTTTACTAAAGACCTAGTAGCTGTAACAAAAGACTTGAATCCATGTTCTGTGCTCATTTGCATCTTGTCATCTTGTGAGGTTTTTATTGCATCCGTGACAAATGTTATCGTGTTCTGTTAGTTATATGAAATGTTATGTAGCTGGGTATAAAGATCCTCGGGTCAGAACCGTACAAAATAAATACACTCCTGGAAATGGAAAAAAGAACACATTGACACCGGTGTGTCACACCCACCATACTTGCTCCGGACACTGCGAGAGGGCTGTACAAGCAATGATCACACGCACGGCACAGTGGACACACCAGGAACCGCGGTGTTGGCCGTCGAATGGCGCTAGCTGCGCAGCATTTGTGCACCGCCGCCGTCAGTGTCAGCCAGTTTGCCGTGGCATACGGAGCTCCATCGCAGTCTTTAACACTGGTAGCATGCCGCGACAGCGTGGACGTGAACCGTATGTGCAGTTGACGGACTTTGAGCGAGGGCGTATAGTGGGCATGCGGGAGGCCGGGTGGACGTACCGCCGAATTGCTCAACACGTGGGGCGTGAGGTCTCCACAGTACATCGATGTTGTCGCCAGTGGTCGGCGGAAGGTGCACGTGCCCGTCGACCTGGGACCGGACCGCAGCGACGCACGGATGCACGCCAAGACCGTAGGATCCTACGCAGTGCCGTAGGGGACCGCACCGCCACTTCCCAGCAAATTAGGGACACTGTTGCTCCTGGGGTATCGGCGAGGACCATTCGCAACCGTCTCCATGAAGCTGGGCCGTCTTCCGCTCACGCCCCAACATCGTGCAGCCCGCCTCCAGTGGTGTCGCGACAGGCGTGAATGGAGGGACGAATGGAGACGTGTCGTCTTCAGCGATGAGAGTCGCTTCTGCCTTGGTGCCAATGATGGTCGTATGCGTGTTTGGCGCCGTGCAGGTGAGCGCCACAATCAGGACTGCATACGACCGAGGCACACAGGGCCAACACCCGGCATCATGGTGTGGGGAGCGATCTCCTACACTGGCCGTACACCACTGGTGATCGTCGAGGGGACACTGAATAGTGCACGGTACATCCAAACCGTCATCGAACCCATCGTTCTACCATTCCTAGACCGGCAAGGGAACTTGCTGTTCCAACAGGACAATGCACGTCCGCATGTACCCCGTGCCACCCAATGTGCTCTAGAAGGTGTAAGTCAACTACCCTGGCCAGCAAGATCTCCGGATCTGTCCCCCATTGAGCATGTTTGGGACTGGATGAAGCGTCGTCTCACGCGGTCTGCACGTCTAGCACGAACGCTGGTCCAACTGAGGCGCCAGGTGGAAATGGCATGGCAAGCCGTTCCACAGGACTACATCCAGCATCTCTACGATCGTCTCCATGGGAGAATAGCAGCCTGCATTGCTGCGAAAGGTGGATATACACTGTACTAGTGCCGACAATGTGCATGCTCTGTTGCCTGTGTCTATGTGCCTGTGGTTCTGTCAGTGTGATCATGTGATGTATCTGACCCCAGAAATGTGTCAATAAAGTTTCCCCTTCCTGGGACAATGAATTCACGGTGTTCTTATTTCAATTTCCAGGAGCGTAATATAACAACAATTTTGCTATTCTAGTGCTTGATATCCTTGAACAATTTAGAGGTAGCTGGACTGGTTGTGATTCAGTAACTGGTGGAAGGCACGATGGTGCACACAGAGATCCACAAGATTCATAATTTTAATAGGTACTCCAATATACTCGTACAACATACATTAAACTCTTTTGACCTAGAGTTCTTAAACACACTGCTGAGTGGCGGCCGCTTTTTAGTTGGCGCCTTTCAAACGTCGCAGAACTGCGTTACTGCGTAAGTCACTTGATGTTTCACAGTCACTAACAGTCTGTGTTCGCGGAGAGCGAAGCATCTTTGCCTGAACACAAGGATGTCCAAATGCTAGGCAAAAGGTTTGACCGGAGCCGGCTAATCAGAGTGACAGGAAGGCATATCTCTTTGTTGGTTCCATCACACCGTCTGAAATACAAAGGCACTCTCTTCTTGACCTCCACAATCGTCAGCACGCTGTAGCAACAATAATCACATAGTACTAAGATGTTTGTCTTGTGCGTTTGAGATGGACGCGTTCGATCAGCACACTTCAACATAATAAAGAGACAGCAGCAAGCTGCGAGCCTTACGGGCGCATTCACATGATTGCCAAACGTGATAACATTGAAGTCAAATAAAATAGTTTCCTTTTCGGGTGATCTTTTGCATGTGCACTTGCCGTGCATATTGCAGTTCTGTTGCTTCACAGTGAGTGGTGATCGGAATTCGCCCGTATGTTAAGCAACCGTAAAATCAAGTTACTTACAGTCTCTCACTGTCGAGCACGTTTATAATTGTAAAGTTTTTTCACTTAACTTTGTATCATATTGTTCGGAAGAGGTGTTCAGTGTTGTGACTTTCAGTTTGTTTGTAGCCGCAATGGTTAATCCGTACATCACACCTGTTCATAAATCCTTCCTTTAATTTGAGTATTTAATCACGTTTTCACATAATATGTGCTCCACTAATCAAACTGCGTTTTTCTCAAGGCTACGTTGCATGTACTTTCTACGCTTGCATTTAATTTTCGTGAGCATTTCGAGCAATCCACGAAAGCTGACGCCTATGCATTCGAGATATCCTGCGACGGAGACATAATTCCAAATTATCGATTTCACCACACGAGCTATTTATTTTCGGGTTATTAGTGTAGGTAACAGAGTACGTAAATCTTTGTCACTGCAAAGATCAAGTCTATAAGGCGCCATTCCTCAAATTTTAACGCTGTCAAGTATGAGCGTTGCAGCTAGTTTTAAAATGAGTGGCAGCTTACACTGTGTTTCAGTTTCAGGTTGGCGATTCACACATGTGTTTACACTCGTGGTAACAAAATTCAACAAAATGCCTATTCTGCTATGTAACGCTGTGGTAACCTCAGAACACAAACAAGTGGTTTAATATGTAAGCTGCAGTCCTTCCGAATGGTAATCTCTTGTCTTACCACTGCACAACTTCAAGTGGTCCGAATTGTTCGATTTTCACTCTGCTGTACCTTCTGGATTACCAGCGTTCGTCTGCTCTGTGCGACTGTCATGTTTTCAAGCAAATGGTGGAGACCCATACTGGACGTGCAACTTCATGGTTACTCTCAGTTCTTTTCCGTCACGACAAGTTGTTAGAATTGTACTGACCATTATTTCCTGTGATTCCCATGCATCATTTCTGATCTCATACACGAGCGATTGGCTGTGTGCGTTCTCGTCTCAGCTGAGCAACACATAGTTTCAGTTACGTATTATACACAGATAATAAAGAAAGTTCATTACAACACGAGTTCAGTAATACTAGGATTCCCAGCTATGGCCTTCGAAACAACGATATCCACTGGAATGTTTTTCTTCCCGCATATAGCTCCTTCTATAAAAACAAATGTTCAAAATTTCCACTTCCTGCTTGAGTGTGGGCCTCATATGGATGTCTCTTGGCCCTGAGAACATGGTCCCAAATTTAGCGTGTACTGCGTAATTCCTGATAACCTGCCACATTTCGATCCCAAACGGATTCCATATCAAGTACCAGAGACAAATACATCATGATTTTGAATGGGCGTAAGTCTGTGTACAAGTACACGTGGTCTAACTAACCGATTACCAATGATACCACCTCACATGTAGAGGGAGAACCGCACTCGGTGATGAGATGGAATAATTGTGTGTGGGTTTTTATATGTTTATACATGCTGATTGTGGGACTATACAGTCGCATCTCATGTGAACTGTACCTCATCTGGGAATAATATTGAATCATTTTTGACCAGATAAACCTTCACCAAGAAGGCGGTGTGGCTGAGTGCATTGACTTGGTGGAGCTTCCAGAAAACGGCGATGTCTAACTATGATGCGTGCGAGACTTGTTTCCAGCCTTTTGGGCTGATCCACTTACAAGGCAGCATAGATATTCTGTATGGTAGATACAAACTCATGGTGGACGATATCACTAGCATAGAAAAAGACAGTGAGTATTGCCTACACTCTGGATCTGCTCTTGCGTAGCATCACTTCCACACAACTCCTAAAGGTCACCACAAGAGAGGGCACTGTTGGCATTGTAGTCGTCGGTCATAATGACTGGAACAAGTTCGGCATACGCTTTCTTCATCTGAAATTGGTCGGCTAGAATCTTGCGGACAGTGGTTTTGGGAATATCCGCAGTTTGAGCTTCCTCATGAACATTTATTCTATCGTCTGTTCCAAGCTTCACGAACACGAGTCACACTGTCTTCACGTTTCGACGTTAAAGA